>NC_056738.1:494949812-495167312 GCF_019279795.1 Protopterus annectens
GTTGGCTGTGCTTAGCTCCACGCAAACCCGCTTACAACTGCTTTAAAGTGTCTTAATCACTCTGTATCCAATGGGCTGTGTTCTGCCCAGCAACAAAATGAACAGCTCCAGCAAGGCTCGAAACCAGGACACTGCACACCATAGACAAAGTGATTTACCACCAAGCCATGGCAGATATGCATAATCATGATGTTTTCACAAACATATCCAGCCCAGGTATTCAACACTACGGGGAATGTATTCCACCATGTAGATGTGTGTGTGTGTGTGTGTGTGTGTGTGTGTGTGTGTGTGTGTGTGTGTGTGTGTGTGTGTGTGTGTGTGTATATATATATATATATATATATATATATATATATATATATATATATTTAAATGGATATAACATATCTATATATGTAGATATAGATATAGAAATATATACATATATCTATACCAATATATACATATATACATATATATGCATACATTTATAGATATATATGTATACATCCATATGTCCACATATATACAGCAATAAATATATATATGTAAGCATATATATGGTTTACCTTTCAAAGGGAGAAAATAATTTCTCTGAAAGCTGGAAGGTCGAAAGTAAGTTTTCAAGATTGCAAAATCTTGGAATAAATGCATCGAATGTGCAATGAGCGAATGTCACTATGCATTCGCTCCTTGCAGATTCGTCATTTTGGTTGTGAATTGCACTATAGTGGGGATCGGGAAAATGTCCCTTTCCCCACTGTAGTGCGATCTCGGAGTTAGAATATTAAAGTAGGCGGGTGTGGGGGGAGCAGCCCTCCAGATGGGGGGTGCAGGAGGGCTTGCCCCCTACATTACGATATGTAGTCCAACTTGTAGTTTGAAAATCAGTGAATCTGCTTTTCGATTTGCTGAGTTTTGAACTTCTGTGCGATTCAAAATGATGGATTCGTCCTTTTGGTTCACAGAAAGGGCCGTTCGGAGAAATGATTTTCTCCCTTTCAAAGGTAAACCCATATATATCTATATAGGTATACATCTGTAGATGAAATTGGGAACATAACCAAAACATATATGTCCGCATGCACCATTAATAGCTTTGAGAGACCCAAACAACATACATCTGGCATAGATAGGTACCCCCCCACACACAGCCAAACACATCTGGCCTGCAATACACTACCAACCTTAGCAGATCCCATAACCAGGACCTTACATGACAAGGGCAGTACATGTTAACAGTACTCCATCCCACCTGTATGATGTCAGGCTGGCATCAGTAACATATCATGTAGTACAGTCAAGTGAAGTGTCATGCTTGGGGGAACCCCCTGGGCAGGCTCAGTAAGTAGCTGGGATCCCTCATACAATCCAACAGGCCTACACCTGACAATGGATTCACCACTGTTGCCATAGACAACCACAAATCCACCATGTCAGCTAGGAACTACCACCCAGTACCTGGATGAGCCTGATCTGCAAGGACATGGAACATATCAACACTGAACCCATGGCCAATGTCACTGGTAATCTTAAAACCCTGGACCGCCCCTCCCAATGTTGGACTTGTCAAAGGCAGAGGATGCCACCTAAACCTGGTATACCTCCTTGATGCAATCATGACAGGTGTAAATGAGGATTAGGAGGTGCACACAGCTTATGTAGATCATAGCAGGCTTTTGTACACCATCCCACATGTAGGAATGTGAGTAGATGTTAAGGATCTACCTCTGTTCACAGAATATGTTTCCCCCAGGACTGCCTGGCAAATGCCAACATTCCACAGGTGCCATCCCATGGACATACAGTCCTTCACAGGTCGTAGATGTGTTAATGCCCTCCTCCACACTGTAGAGGTGTGCAGTAATGCTGGAGTTGCTATAACTCACTGGATGTGGCTGTTGTGGACACATCCACCATCATTGCAGTTACTGTTGCTTCTATCCCCCCACATAGCTGTCTGTAATACTGTACAGTGTATGTTATCAGGTTGGTCAGTTGTTGTTTACACCATTCACAGTAGTAGAGTGCCCCACATCCTCCTAAGGGTAGGGCTATGCCACCGGCATTGGCACACCCATGTTACTGAGGTGAATATCTCAGTACAGTGGGGAAAGGGACATACACCCTGCTGTTAGCATGTTCATTGTCATTCAAATAGCAGACTGCATATATACCAATGTGTGGTTTTGCCTATCTTGTCTTGGTGGGATTATATGGGCAACATATCTGTTACTTGCACAGGGACATACCTCCATGTGTACAGTCTTGTATCTGTACTGCATCCAAACCAAAGGCTTTGTGTGGTGTACCCAGCCATGTCATGTGTATCACCCACTACACTTACTGGTGTCCACTGTTGAAGGCCTGCTGACAACACTACACCCATCAGCCATGTGGCACATGGACAACCACAACACAATCAGAAGAGATAATGGTGAAAACAATACAACATTGTTAATTACAGCTATAATGCATCATGGCTGCACAGCTACACCTTCCAGGACGTTAAAATTTCACTTTACTGCTGACAACATGCTACACAGCATTCCATTGCTACACTTTGTACAGTCACCCTGTGCATCAGCACCATGTTAGCCTGTCCCTGCATCAATGTTACAGATGACAGAATGTGGCACAGGTATCAGCAAATGCACAGGGTGTGTTGTTGGTTTGCAGAGGCCTAGGCTGAGCCATACAATTGACAATGTGTGTTTTTGTGTGTTAGGGGGCTGAGTAGTATTATGGGCCAATGGTGATGTTGTGTGTGCAGGTATGTGGTTGCCCTAGGTTTGTTGTTTATGTGTGTGCGGTCTGCATGCACACAGTTCCGCCATGTGGCTGCTCTATACAGGGATTTATGAGACAGCTGAAGACTGTACCTGGCAGGGTTTGCAGTTCACCATCCCCGGCCATGAACACGGGACCTGTGCCTGGCAGGGGTGCCACAGGAGTATCAGGTACAAAGCCAGATAGGGTACTGTCCTCCAAGGTTAACAAACATCCACTGGATCCAGGTCCCTCCTGGGAATGGCCAGGGCCATGTGCATGTGGTCTGCTATGACAGTCTGTGGACAGCACCCCCCCCACAGTGCTGGGGCTGGTACTGCTACTACGGGAGTGGCTGTGACTGGTGGGACATCCACAGTGACCTCCAGCTGCTGATGTTGCTGGCATACATCCACATGCCATCGCAACTGGCCCGCCCTGTCCTGATGCATGGACATGACATTGTTGATGAGATCCAATGTTTCACCCCACTGTCTATCCATGACCTCGGTGTAATTACAAATGGCACCTGCTAGGTCATGGATGCTGTCATTTACAGAGGTGTGATGAGCCCTCTGTGCCCTTAGACCCTGTCTGGTGTACCGTTCCATTTATGCCTGTGCCTCCATGCGCTGGAACATGCATGTGGTAGATATACATGTGGCACGTCTGCCAGGGGCATGATGACCAGCAGTGCACCAATGAGCACCCCTGAACATCTGCCTATGTAGTACCCCACCAGACATCTGGCTATGGCTGCTGTGCCCTGACACATGTGCCACGGATACCACATTGTCCTGGCCAATGCCAACCGTAGACTGTCCCTCAGCTAAGGCCAATGCTGATGAGATATGTAGAGGCAGTGTGACTGTGTGCGTGGATGGGGTGGATACTTGTGGGATGTCAATTGGTGGCCCAAAAACAGCCCCTGACAACCCTGCCTGTGCCTAAACACACCTATCCTCATGGACACTGTATCAGTGACATCAGATTCCCTGCGGGAGGGGACGCAGCCCCACCTTGCCGCTTGTGAGGGGAAAACAGGGAACAGACTGTAAGACCTGTACATCACCACTAAACAGTACACACACAGACATACACACACACACACACACACACACACACACAGACATACACACATGCAGTCGACATATATAACAACCCACACACTCCACCAGACAGCACCTACAGACAACTCCATCACCCCCATAGCACACACAATATCAGGTGGTGGTGCAGTACATTATCACACACAAATTACACACATGTCAGCATGCAGGACATGTGGTGCTCAATAGCATGCAGTACAACTGTAGTCAATCCCCGTTACCAACATTATACATGGCTGTGATTCATGGCTTCTGTTAGTAGGTGATGGCCCTCCCCCTGGAACACACTGTACCCATGTCCACAGCATTGCTGTGCATCTGTTCAGAACCCTGGCATGTACTGTGCACCATACCTCACAGGTGTACACATCATTGCAGGATGTGTATCTGTGTGTCAGTTATGTTTCCTCTGTTGCTCACAGCTTCTGTGTGTTTCTGGATTATATGTGGACACATGTGGTTTGTGAATGCCTGATGTGTATTCACAGATGTCATCATCAGTGGTGCATGTATGAGTGATAGAATACCATTAGACTGATGACAGACACAATGTACTGTACCTATGGTAAGTGTACAGACCATTATTGACATGGCACCCTCTTCCATGACATGCCATGGCACAAGACTACTGCATATGGCAACACTACACATACCTGATATGTGACATATGACCTAGGCAGTCAATTGCATTATGAGCCATATGTGTCAGTTGTGCAGATGCTGATTGGGATGCATACCATTTATGGGTGCATATTTGTGTGCACACATATCATGATGGTGTGTAGCAAAAACTGCTATGTGTACTGCTGCGGTCACAATACCTGGCAGGGGTATAGTAGCATGGCCCATCATCATGAGCCAGTAGTTGGTCAGTCAGGCCTGCAAATGTTCCCCAAACCTGCATGTTTGCATGTTAAACACATGCACAGCACTTGGAGGTCACACAGTACCATCACTAGTGCCATGGAGTCAGGGTTATGTCTGCCACACTTCATGACCTTGACTATGTGCAGATACAGCCATTCTCAGTGGGTTTGTCTCTCCCCTCCAGTGCACTGTTGTGTTTCAGGATGACACACCCTCACCATCTCCTGCTTCATTGCAAATGCTCAACATCTGTGGCCTACACATATGCATCATGTTGCAGTATCACAAACTAGGAACACCATGTGTACTGGCATATTCCCTGCCAATGCAGAACAAACATGCAGGTGTACAGTGGCACCAGCATTGTACAGATGGGGATGTCATCCCTGGGTGGGGTGAGGTGTGGATTGTACAGCACATGTATCATAACTAAAACATCCTGGACTTCCCCAACATGGTGTTGGTACATCAGAACACATTGCAACACATGGCTTTGGCAATGTCCTACCATTATGCAGATCATATCTGTAGTGATCCCAGGCTGATGTTGCCTGTGGTATACATAAATTCATAGGTGAGTACTAGTTTATTGGTCCTGGGGCCTACATAAGCCTAGCCATAGGGTTTCCTAGGTATGCATCACCCAATAATGTTATTCCAATGTGCCCCTGTCAGGCTGTGGCACAGACATACTACCTAGGGTGAATTGTCCATTTCCCATCCAGTTGTCAAGTGTTTTTGTAAAGAGGGCCAATGAGTAGCATTGCGTGACATGAATGAGTAGTCTGTTCCAGAGTGTGAGAATTCCCCAGGACAGGGCCCTGTCCCTCCAGTATGTTCTGTTTAATGTGCTGATGAGGTTTAGAACCCTATTGCATGTGTTTGCAGAGGGATTGGGATTTCCTTATATGTAGCATGTTCAAGTGCTCTGTGTAAGACATAGCAGTGTATGTTAGGCAGATGTCAGCTGTGCCTGGGCAATGTGCACTGGAGTGTAGCCACAGTTGTCTGAGATGGTCTGCGTATTGCATATGTTTGAGACTGTTAATCCCATTAGTTAAGTGTGTGCTCTGTTAGTGAACATATACAGCATGTATTATGGGTAGGTGTGTTAGATGTGTACATGGCCTACACCTTAGCTATGACATGCACAGTGTATTGCCAAGCATGACCTTAAGTCATACTCACCTGCATCCGGACGCTGCCTTGCTTGTATCCCAGAGGTACCTGCATTGGGATGAGATAGAGTTGATGTCAGTGGCCACAGCTGTGGCATTGCTACAGGGTGGGTGCAATATTACAGTAAAACAACAACTGAGGTCCACAGTACTACAGATTATGCACAACTGATTATCAGTACTAGAGAGCAACAGACTCCACATCTCACGTATGCATGATCTACCTGTATGGATGCATACACAACAGTGGTCTACTGATATGTCCTGGAACCTTACCTGCATGCTTCATGTCTGGTGTGTGGGTAGCACCCACCTCCATGACTGTATAGGTCTGTAGCTCTTGTGGGTGGGCAGGTGCCACCAAGCTCATGAGCAGCTCCTCTACTCTGGTGAGGGGGAGATGGATGTTATGCCCCCCCCGCTGTTGTGTGGTGGTCACCCTGCATGGCAGCGGCATGGTGATGTACATGGCGGAGCAGGTCACTACAATGATGGTGGACCTGCTCATACATACGGCTGTGCATGCCCATCTCATTTACCCTGCGGACCACATCATTCCACATGGTGGTGTGCTCATGCTGATCATGGCTTATCTTGAAGAACAGCAGCTGATAGTGCTGGATGAGGCTGTTGAGTATGATGTCATCCTCAGCGGCACTGTAGGCTGTATCCCTTGGATGTGCCATTGTCCCTGAAAGACATAAAGACAGAAATATGTCTGAGCAACTCATATAGCACTGTTACCATAATACAATACACATATAAGTCTCCCGCCACCATATCAGCTCCAACTTAATGTTCACACAATGCAAGTGGTATGTCTCCGGTTTATCTACCATTGGGACATATATTGTATTGTACAACACTTTCTGCTATGTGTTTATAGGCATGCTCTCTGTGGGGACACTAGAGTTGCTGGACTGTTACGGAGTATTTCACCTGCATGCCATTGTCACTGCCACTATGTTTCCACATATGCATGTGGTATGCTTGCTATGTGATTGCTACACATCTGCCATTGTAGTAGTACAGTAGTGTTGTCATGTGCATTGTATCTTGCTAGTCTTACAGGGTTTCTGTGTACATGGTACTTTAGCATGGAATGTAGTCTGTCTGCATAGCTCTCAACTGTGGGCCTATCCATATGATAGCCAGAGGATTAGCTGTTAGGTTGTGTCTGTGCACCACACAGGTATTGTCCCAGATATATCAGTGGCATTCTGTCTGTTAAGTGCTATTAGTAAATGGCTACATCCATTTGTATTTCAATGTCAATGTCGTTTTCTTGCCAAAGGGTATGCTGCAACAAATCATGTAACACTAGCAATTTCCAGGGTGTGTAATAGCAATAATGCAAATATGTTGTGTCCTACCTCTGTCTGCACATATATGCCAGTCTTTGTCCTGCTGTGATACAGTAAGGGGTTGTTGGGTAATGGCCTATCATTATTTACTGCTAGCATTACTGCTGGCATTACTGCTATCATCCCAGTCATGTCATGGACTCCCACACCAACTGTTGGGCAAGATCCATATATATGGGGGCATCAGCTGGACAACACATATGTGCCCTTGTACATTCCAGAGGTCAGTGTCTGGTACACAGTGTTCCTTGCCCTTGTACAGCCTTTTATGGGGGGTGTTCAATGCCATTAACCTAGGCTGTGACACTTTTTCAGGGATATAAGTGTTAAGACACATTGAGGTGTAAGGGTGTACACTTTCATACATTCCTCCATGGGAACAGTGGTGGGCTACATCTTACAGTGTTACACAAAGTTCAGTCAGTCAGTGTGACAGTGAGATGTTAGGTTAAGCAATGTTATGTACAAGATACTGTGAAATTGCCACAAGTGCTACATTTCCCCCTAGGGCTTGACTACAGGGTGTAATTGGAGGCTGATGAACTACATCTGTAATTGCTGATTGTTACTTATCTTGAAGGCAAATCCTGTGTCTACTATTGTAGTAATTGAAGGCCTTGGCCTGGACAGCATAGTTTGGTATATATCCACATTGCTTGCATCTGCTGTTTTGTGTGGGTATTGCATTCATCACTGATTATATATTTCAAAATTTATGTGGTGTAAGTACTGGCATACATTATTGTGTAGTACACAGATAAAGGTTTTCTGTGTATGCATACCTGTGTGTCGTGTCGTCCTTAAAATTCTGAGTGGGTATATGTTTAATGTAAGTATTCTCATTTGTGGGAATGGTTGCCACACTACACATTCCACAAGTGCCAGTTACAGGGCTTGTGGCTGAGGGATATACTTTGCACCCAGAACTTCCACACTACTTCTACATATGTATGGCTACTAATAACTTTTGTCTGTGTATATGTATATGTACCTATATATATCTCATATATCTAAATCTATAAATATATATATATATATATATATATATATATATATATATATATATACATATGAACATATTTATCTATCTACAATTGATGTTATATGATTATTTGTGAGAGATATATATCTGTCCATATGTCCATGCATGTCCAGCCCATATTTTGGCCTGTACCTCATTCTCTTGGCAATTGACATGGATGATCGCAGCATTGAAGTCAGTAACTAGTGCCAAAACTTTTGTGTTTCAGACTTCATCTTCTTCTACATATGTGTTCTAATACATATAACTGTGTAACTAGCAACATTTTAAGTGTATTACAGCAGTAGTTGACATATATTCTTATTTTTACCCACATTGTGGCAACTTGGCACGTAAAAATCTACTGCCAATCATTAGCAGACTGGAGTTCCGCTGTGGCGACCCCTAACTGGGAAAAGCCGAAAGACACAACAACATTGTGGCACATTTTGTCTAGACTTCTTGCATTAACAGGTTGTGTGGTATGATATTATTACATTTCTTGTACTGTTGACTGATTGTGCTGGATGATATGTTTGTGAAAACATCAGGGTTATGTTTATCTGCCATGGTTCAGTGATAAATCACGTTGTGTATGGTGTGCAGGGTCCTGGGCTGGAGCCTTGCAGAGGCAGTTTATTTTGTTGCTGGGCAGGACATGGCCTGTTGGATACAAAGTGATTAAGGCACTTTAAAGCAGTTTTAAGCGGGTTTATGCGGAGTTAAGCACTGCCAACTGCCGGTTACAGTTTCTTACACTCAGTTAGCTTCTAAATTGCTTAACCTGTGTAGGCATAGCTTACCCCCATGCAAACAGACTGAAACCCCCTTACTGCTGCTTAAAAGTGCCTACTCCCACTTACCCCGTGATAATTTCTTTAAAAGAAAAAAAAAGAGGTGATAGGAAAGTGGTGATAAAGGGGCACAAAGAGGGAAAGACAGTAGGCAAGATAGCTAGGGATGTAGAGGAAGGGTGTAGGGAAGGTCCATAGCTGCTCATTTCATCTACAGCAACAGCTGTGCATATGCAATGAATTTGGAGGTACATTTGTACATTCCAACCCCTGGGAGAGGGGTGAGGACAGCAATAATATGTTGTGATTCCAATTAGACCAGATTACATGTGTCCAGTGGACATGTGTGCAAAATGGACAGCTATGTATGGGGCATATTTTTTTTTTTTTTGGGAACAGATTGCCTTTTTTTTTTTTTAAGGTGAGAGTGGGATGTTGGGGAAGGAGAGTAGGCATGCTCGGGAGGATAAGTTGGGTAGGATGACAGACAAGACAGACAAGACAACATACAGGGGCGGTATATGACACATGTGGGGAGAAACACCTTGGATGGGGAGGGGTGTTTGGAAGTCGCAAGCCCATGAGCCCCCAAATGGAAACAGTGGGACTGAGGTCCCCACCCTTGGGCAGTCACCACTGCACCTTCACGGCCCCAAAGGTGGCTGTGCTGGGGGCTGTGTAGGATGTGCAGGCTCACCCTCTAATTGTGCCACTCGGTCCTCAAGCTGGTGTAGCCAGTCTCGAAACTCCATATCGAGCTCCCTACGCACTACGGCCGGACCTGACGACGGGTGACATGTTCCTCACCAAGCTCACTCCCGGGGGGGGGTGAGCCCCATCCCCTGTGGCAGTTCCACCCAAACGTGGCGCAAGACCAATGGAGGAGGAGGTCCCAGACTGGGTCCCAGATGTGCTGGTGCCCGGTGCCATGGCCAGCTGAGTGGGACAGGTGGGTCCGCTGGGACCGGCCTTTCCATAAGAGCTATGTTGTAGCATGTTTATGACAGATATGGGTTAGTAATAGTCAAGAGCATTTGGGATTAGTTATAACAGTATGCATAGGTATTCCAATGAACCCAAAACACCAGATTTAAAACAGTTGCAGAGCAAGCAGAACACATGCATATATGGAACAACAGTGGCCATTACAACAGCATGCAGCTTTCATTGATGGCAACAGGCCACCAATATGGTTGCATTTCAACATGGCACATGCATAGAAACAAATGTGAATATTTATAAAACATTAGGACATATGTCCCAACATAAGTTTGGAGTGTACACATACTGATTGAGGTATGTCATTGGGTTATTTTTGCACATATGGCAGGGGTGAGAGAGAGAGGGTTCAATTAACAACTAATATATCCTTGTAGTTTTCACAACATTCTTAGTCACTGCAGTGATCTGTCCCTTATATGTATTATTACACTACCCAATGGCCTTATATTGTACACTGGTATGTTTATAGATTATTATATACATGACCTGTGTTTTACATACAGGCATGACAAGATACAGGTATTACTGCAACATATGTTGGGAATTGCTCTCATACACTTTGGGTGAGGTGTTAGAATGACAGGTTTGTTTTCATATACATTCTCAGTATGTACACATCTGACTATCTGTTATATGTCATTAATGGCTGCCTACATTTCATGGATCATCACACTGATTTTTCAGAGGAACAGGGTACCAGGCTGGTGATGTGGGCCATTTATCTGGACATGCTGGACAGATTGGAACAGTTGTGGGGTATGAATATACATACAACTTTCTATTTGATCATTCTAGCAAATTCTGTACAGTTGGGTGTAATTATGCATACAGCTTTCTATATGAACATTGTAACAAAATCTTTACAGTTGTGAGGTATGATTATGCATACAACTTAATAGCATTCAAACCCCTGCTGTGTGTGACAAAAAAATTACAGTTAACATCACAGTACACCGTGCTATCAGGGAATTGATTTGAAGCTTTCTACTGTTTACTGTGTAAGTCTCCCTCATTTGTACAATATGACTGACTTCTTGGCACTTCCAACATTGTTATACAAAACTTCATACACATTTTATCTGCATACCACAGTGTGGGTAACACTGCTTAATACAACAGCACTATTTATAGTATGCAACAGTTCAACAACATATGAAAGAAGAGTAAACAGAAGCACTCCAGGGGTTATACTTTTATTCACAGAATATTACACATTTATTTCTACTGGTACGACACTTTCTAAGGCTCGTATATTTATTTGTTATGACAGTACATGCATAATAATTACTAACCTGCCTCGCGACACAGCCTTTGCAATCTAGCATCATGGGCTTGCTGGTTCACAGCCCGCTCATCTGCAGCTGGCAGAGAAATACAGTGGTATTTAGCCATACCTATCCACAGTATACACAAGCTAGGCAAATGAGTACTTACTCAGTAGTGGGGCATTAAGCATCTGCCGAGACTCCTGGATCCACTGTTCCAGTACATTCACCCCTCCTACACTTCAGGTCAGCATGGTGGTGTCTGACCTGCTTACCAGTCTGGGGTATACCTGTAGCACTGGTGCGGTCACGGGCGAGACTGTCTCAGGCCTCCATTTTATACTGCAAGCCCTGGTACTGGCCCTGCAGTAGTCTCTGCTCATGGTGTTTTACCAGGAGCCATACCATGATTTTTGACTCCTGGATGCCCCAGCGCTGTGCTCTAAATCGAGTGCCTTCACCCACACCAACCATTCTGCCTGCAGTAGGAAGTTACAACCAGTTATGGGAAGTATTCCCGGCTGTGGGGTTTAAATATGGCCAAATTCCCACACTTTCTGTGATTGGATGGTTTTGAAAAGGCTAAGCTATGGGCACACCTGCTTACCTAAGGTTGGCAGTGCTTAAGGAGGTATAACAATAGGCAGATTGAATTGGCTGCCCTACACATTGCTTACACTTAACAAGCTAAGCTGTGCAGCGGTTAGCATTGCTTAACAGTTACTTAGCATTATATTTGCTTTTTGGCAGTGATTTATTATTCATTACAGGTTATATATGTGTCTGGTAGCCATGATTCATGTGTACATACACTGTATGGGGTCCTGGGGACTTCTACACTTTATTACAATAACATCTCACATCTGTGCTTACTGCAGTACTCCAGTTCACATATGTATGTGATGTAGCTAGGTATACAACATAAGGCTGTATAGAAAGTCCTTTCACATGTTCAGCTTGTTTTCCTATGGAGAGGTTTGTTTCTTAAAACCTCACTCTTATGTACTGTTGTATTGGCTTAGTGGTTAAGTACTGTGACAGCAGAGTGCAGGGTCCACGGTTCACAGCCTGCAAAGGCTGGTTATTTTTTCCTGCCCAGAATGGCGGCTGATGCATACTGACTGGTCAAGGCAGTTTTGAGCACTTGTAAGCAGGTTTGCGTGGCTTTGCGTGAGGGTAAGCAATGCTAACCTATGGTTACATATGCTTACAGAGAGTTAGCTTAAATCTTGCTTCACCTGTGTGCGCATTGCTTAACCCCACGCAAACGGCCTTAAACCCACTTATTAGTGCTTAGGTGTGCTTACTAGTGTTTAAGAATGCTTACTACCACTTACTAGTGCTTACTAGTGCTACGTTTTAGACAGTCATAGTGTAATGGTTCTTAGGGAGGTGGGGAATTTGAAGACATGTATGGACTTATCATTCATTATGCAGTTTACCTTCCATTTGTATCTGTCATACTGTATGAGTCACGTGATTATCTATGCACTTTGCAACATTATGACACTGACTCCTTACATCTACATTAAATGCAGTATTGCAGTTCAGAAATATATGTTATTTATTAGGTTATGCAATAAAAATATTTATCATAGACAGTGATTTGGAAGGGAAAATGGAATGTACTGCAGGAAGACTTAAACAGGGAATGACTGTAAGGCGACTGCTCTGCCCACTACACTATTGCTGTACTGCTTCATTTGCATATATCTTACTTTTTATCCTCTTTCTGCTATTTCACCTGTATTAACCATAGCTAAGCGATGGGCAAACCCATGCACCTACGGTTAAACCTTGCCCGTTTTATTAAAAAAATATTACTTTTAATTTTTCATCTTCGGTATTGCTTTTATACATGTGGGGGATGTCGCTGGGGATATACATATGTCTATGAGCGGTCTCGCTCATTGTTTATGATCATTCTGCAGTCCTTCATTGCAGGGGCGTGTATATTGTGAGAGCTCTGCTCTCTAACATGCCCCCTGCACTCGTCCACACTCCATGTAGGATTTGGAGCTCAGGCAGCGTGCCTTCATTAATAGGCATGGTGCACTGCCGTCCTCCTCCTAAGCGGCCACTTCCGTGCAGGACTAGACTAGCCCTGCACGGAAGATTAGTAAATCTGGGGGAATGTGTCCGCTAGTGTCTATAACATACATTTTGCATCCCACTACTACTCAGTCTATTTCCCTTTTAGCTCTCCAAGTACATTGAGAATGTATTTAGCACTCATCTCTATAAATTTCAAAAGAGCAATTTTTCTTTTGCAAGTCTGTTTTTTATCTTATGTCTCTTATTTATATTCTTGCATTCTGCCATAAGCTAAGAATACCCTGCTGGTCATATTAGGCATAACATATCTTATAGCATATCATTTCTGTTATTCTGGTATTTTTAATGAAAATAAATCAAATCTCTACTATATTTATTTGGAACACCAAAATAGTAAGCATAGAAGAGGTGTAGGAAGTGTTTTATAGTGCAACACAAAATGACCCTTACAACAATAATTACTTAAGTCAGTCCCTATGACTCAATTACATCCAGAGTAAATTCAGATCTTGTATGTGTGTGTCTCTATATATAAGCACATACACACACACACACACACACACACACACACACACACACACACACACACACACACACACACACACACACACACACACACACGCACACACACGCACACACACACACACACACACACACACACACACACACACACACATGCGCACACACACACACACACACACACACACACACACACAATGGGAAAGAGATGTCTATGCAAGCTTAACACAGTATGAAAATGATCTGCCATTCCCATTTTTGATCTGTATTATGAATTCAATATTCACATTCAAGAGTTGTGTATTCACTTTTAAACTTGGCAGCTTTGCTTCTTAGTAAGGGTATTTTGCTTGATTAAAGCAAACATCATAGTTAAATGCTTGTTTTGTGATTGCAGATGTTACATCTCCGCTAGATTAAAACTGCTGCTGTTGAAGAGTTTTTTCAAATGGTCCTTGCACCAAATGCAGAAAAGGTGAAGACAAAAAGTACCTAGGTCATATCTATGTGATTTACTTATCTGAAATGCATTCATATTA
This sequence comes from Protopterus annectens, assembly GCF_019279795.1. Classification (NCBI taxonomy): domain Eukaryota; kingdom Metazoa; phylum Chordata; order Ceratodontiformes; family Protopteridae; genus Protopterus; species Protopterus annectens. Next base: position 494,964,277 of record NC_056738.1, read on the forward strand.
CTTTCACCCTTCCCCTTTAAATATTTCCCATAAATATTTTTACAAGTACTAAAGTAACTATAACCAGTTCCAGTAACATTTTTGTTACTGGAACTGGTTATAGTAACAAGAATGTTATTGGAACTGGTCATAGTAACAGTAACATTCCTGTTTCATAAAAGTTTAGATGGTTAAAAGCATGATGACCCTCTTTGTATTAAACTACAGACTAAATGAAGGCAATTGGTCTCCAGTTTACTATAACAAAAACAGCAAATGCGTTTAATACCTTCTTTACCACAGCTGTACAAAACTTAGCAAATCAACAATATCCTGACACTGCCAACCTGCCCGCTATAAGCCCCACCCCCCCTCCTTTCCACCTAGAACCAATACCCACCTCCTTCATCTCCTCCTTACTTCAAAAACTTAAACCTTCCACCCCCTCAGCTGACAAATTACCAGGGGAATACCTACAACTAGGAGCCTCAGCCATTGCCTACCCAATCTCTATACTGATTAACAGAACTATTAAGGAATGCACTATTCCATCAATCTGGAAAATCTCACATATTATTCCCCTTCACAAAGGTGGCGACTCTACTGAATACTCAAACTACCGTCCCATAGCTCTTCTGTCTCCTCTTGCTAAAATAATGGAGAAATGTATCCACAAACAATTAATTACCCACCTACTCCACCACAAGCTCTTAGCATACTGTCAACATGGCTTTCGTCCATACCACAGTACTACCACAGCCCTACTTTCTTTTACCAACTGTATCAACACAAATCGAAACAAAAATTTCCTGTCATCAGCACTCTTTGTAGATCTTTCTAAAGCCTTTGATATGGTCAACCATAAACTTCTACTCCACCTTCTAAAGTCCCTATCACTTGATAAATCCGCCTTGAACTGGTTCACATCCTACCTGGATAATCGTAAACAAGCAGTTCTCTGGCAAAATCATCTTTCTGAACTTCTACCTACTTCCCTAGGTGTCCCACAGCTCTATCTTAGGCCCACTTTTATTCTCCATTTTCATCAATGACCTTCATCTCTCTATCCCTTCTCTACCTGCATTCAATACGCTGGCGACTCCACAATTATTTGCTCAGCAAAATCACAAACTGACCTACAGTCTCTCACACAAAAATCCTTCACCACAATAGAAAATGGTTCTCTAACCATTGTCTTCTCCTCAACCCTAAAAAAAACAAATTATTGCTGTTTACACACTCACACATCTCCCCCTCTTCATTTTACACTTCAATCCAACAATGGTACCATAATTTCTCCTGATACCACCACCAAACTCCTAGGAATCACAATAGATAATCAACTTAAATTTAACACTCACATTAACACTATAATAAAATCTACCAACAAAAAACTCGGATCTCTATATAGAATTAAACAATTTCTATCACCACTAGCCAGATCTACAATAGCAAGAACTCACTTACTCTCTACCCTATTATATGCCTCCCCCATCTATACTAACCTGTCCCAATATAATCATAACAAACTAGCTAAATCTTATAATAACATTGCCAGATTCGCCACTAACTCACCATATAGGACTCATCACTGTCAAAACCTAAAACAACTAGGCTGGCTTGAATTACCTCACCTCCTACAATTTAACCAACTTATTATTGCCCATAAAGTCCTTTATCAACCTAACAATACCCCAACTCTCTCTACCCTCATAATGCCATACCATAACCTGAAAAAGTTATGCTCAACTAAAAAAATGCAGATGCAAACTTCTTTATCTAATAATTCTGCAGGCGACTCTCTTTTTTCTAACTTTGTTGGTAAAATATGGAACCTCCTACCAATTGACCTAACAGCTCTTACATCTCTTCCATTATTCAAAACCAAACTTAAACATTTCCTCTCCAACCACTGGTTATGCTCTTGCAATAACCCTGACTAATCTGCTTTTTCATTTCCTTGTCCTCTGCTCTACCATACCTCCCTAAATTTTTTCTCTGTTAAAATGTATCCTTATATCATAATTACTCTCTGACCTTTCTACTCTGTCCAGCTCTACCTATCCCATCTAACCACCAATCCTGTTTTCCAAATCCTATCTTATCCTGTAGATGTCCTTAGTAACCTTATATCCCCATCTTTTCTTGATTTACTTACTTATTGTTTTTTTGTGGGAAAATAGTCCAATCATTTTTTTTACTATGTACAAATCTTGTTCTTGAAACATTTTGTTATACTTTATTGTATTGTTGTTTTTAAATTACTTGTAACATTAAATGTTTTGAAAACTTGGAGGTTTTCTCCTCGGGCCTCCACTGAAAATGGACATGTATCCAGTTGGACTAGCCCGGTTAACAAATGTAAAATAAAATAAAAATAAATAAAATAAAAATGTGGTTGAAGCAACTTGTGTATATTTGTACTTGAGATAATATGTCACAATAAGCTGTTTATATATTTATAGTTGTGGTTTTCAGTACAAGGTCAATGAAGGAAGTTTAATAAGTTTGTCCGGTAGCCATTTATATTATTTTGGTATTCTTAGAGTTCTGATGACAGGCCTGCTGGTTGTTCAGTTTGCTTATTTTTGACATCAGTCCAACTCGCTTTTTCTGAAGATGTTTTCAGGGACCAGTTGAGTCCAGCTTTTCCGTAATAGGTATTACATTGTTATTCCTTACAAAAGTTGCCTCTGGTACTATTAATAGTTCTGACACCATTTAGCAGATGAATCTTTATTCTTGCAGGAAAAACTAGTTGAGCTTTTATATGATTTTGCTTGAGTATTTTAATAGCCAACATTTTTTTCATTCCAATTCATTTCAATAGCTTTTGTTGAATAGTCAAAGTCAAATCTTATATTATTGCTAGACATATTTGAGAGATGATTTTGCCCATGCTGCTTTTAATACAAGTTCATTGTCAAGAAATGATACTTTACCACTATGGATCTTGGAGGTGATAATGAATTAGTGGGAAATGGCTTAGCTATAGTCTGATTAACCCTCTCAGTGCCACAAGAGACTTTTTCATGTATGTTTAAGGATTTAGGTATCCAAAAGGTTAAAAACTAAATTATATCTTCTCCTGTTTTATAAAAGTCTGTTTACATTTATTTGAGTCTTCCATATCAGTTAAAACAGTTTCCATATCTAATTTTTATTTGAAGCATTTCTTTAAAAAAAATTGTCTGGTTAAGGCTCTCAAATTTTCTAGATTCTGTTCAAATCCATCCATTTTAAGGATAACTAATTGTAGTCATTATTTGCTGTAAGTCACTAAGATTTTAGTGAGGAGTCTGCATAGGATTGCTTTGATTTGCTTATTCGAAGTCTCTAGAATATTTTGGCAGGAAAATGTTGGAAGAAAATTCCTAGTTTTTGATGCAAGTAGTACCAAATATTGATGAAGTTATCTGAAATGTTAATTTTATAAAATTATTTTTCCTCAATAAATTGATGAAAATTGCAAACCTTTGAAATGTTGCTGCTTTCACAAGCATCTATGCTCGACCACTCCCCCAAGGTAAACAGAATCTTCACTGTTCTGATGTACTACAAAATGGAGAGGAAACAGGGGAAAAAATATATGAACAAAGTGTTTTAAGTTTATAAAAGCTGGAACAATAGTCATAAGCAAAGTGTATTTTCATTTGGGTTATCATATTTAAAACTGTAATACACTGCCAAACACAAAAGTGCGTCAGTCCAATTTGCTTTATAGCTTCTAAAAGTGCTTAGCTTCTTTCTACTCTTTTGTGATGGACTCTATTATTGCTCTAGTACAAGACTAGAGCTTAATAGCACTGAATGGTGCTTAAAAACTTTAGTGACCTTTATTGCGTGAAAAAGGTCTTTCCAAGGTTATCTAGTTACTGAATTTGGAGTGTAATCAAAGCACTGCACCTACTACTTTTCAATGTCATAAAATTTTTGCAGTAACCAGGAAGACAATACAACAAAATGCCATGAACATGGTATTATCAATACAAGTTAAGAAACACAGGCAAGTACATTAGATATATAATTCATAGAATAGTTGCAGTGTATACTACATGGCTGTAAAACTGCAGCTACCAATAAAACAGAGTAGTAGCCGAAGGGATTGGAGTGATGTAGAGATGTACAGAAATTGGTGGTGTACTGTAATTATCTATTAGCTCATAGGAGCTGACTGAATGTTAGACTTCATTGATGTTAGAAAATCAGATGCCATCAAAATTGTAAGTCCAGTTTTGTAAGTGTTTTTATTTAATTGAAAACAGTCTTGTCTGGGACTGACTGCACACTGAATAATAGTTTATTCCATGGTTTCTGCAATGGCAGCAGAAAATCTACAAGTTTAAATATTATTATAATATAATATTTAAATATTTTTTCAAGACTTAGGGTAGACAATATATGACTGATAATCTCAGATTTTGGTGTGATGGTCTCCAAAACTAGTTTGAGCTAATGAAGGACAGTTGCTGGAATATAAAGGTCTGAACAAAGCATGGCTGAGTGACAAACAGGTGACGACAGAATGAGAACCATTGTACCTTCTGCAGAGACAAGCAATGGGGTACTCTGCTGTGGTGGCCTGAGGCAAAAACTAGAAATTCTGTTAGGAGTCTCCTCATGTTTATAAAATAATAGAGTGGAAATAGGAGTGAATAAATGAGACAAGTAAAAATGTGAAGGAAGTGGGTAAAAGGTTTCTGTGGCTCCCATGACACAATCTGTTAAGTTTTGTGTTTGTAAAGTCTGACAAGTTTTATGCCATGCTTGAATTGAGTGTTCTTTATCTAGTTGTCTAATTTGAATTATCAGTGTTGTACCCAATGAGCTTAATTGGAGCAATCACCTCTGGGATGGTTGATGAGTCAAGAGAAGAGTGGTTCATTTTGGTTTAGTAACAACTGATACGGATGTAGGAGGTAATGTGTCAGGGTCATCAAAAGTGGCAGTTATGAGGATCTTAAAGTAGAGACTTGTTTTTTGATGCACTGAGGGTAGACCCACATAGAAATCTAAGACTGTAATGGATGGTATGATGTTTAATGTTTGATATTAATAGACTCTGGAAAAACTGCCACCCAGAGAATAAAATCAACTTACTGCATTAATCAGGAATCTCAGTAGTGTCTGGCCATATCATTCACATAAATGGTGAATAGCATGGAACAAGTCATTAAGCCTGAGGTAAAATTGCATTTGCCAATAAGGAGAGAGAAGTACCATCACTGTTTTGATTGTTTTCTATTATGTGATTAGTCTAAGAACCATCTAATGCAATGAAACAGAAGCCATCTTCTAAGGCCTCCATTAACTTGGTATGAGAATCTATAGTGACATGAAGAAGGATACCTCGAACAAATGTCCTCTAGTCAAGGTGCTTTCAGGTATATTCTAAATCAAGAATTGCAATACCTGTGCAATGGCTGGGCCTAACTCTCTACTGTATACTGAAAATATCCAAGTTTTTTAGATGGTCAAAAAGCTAGCAGTGGAGGAATTATGTGACTTTTTTTGAAAGGGTGAAAGAATTGGAACTGGTAGGTATAAGAAAAGACTTCTTCTGACAAAATGGGACATAATCCACTTTGGCAGATCCAAGAGTGAGCAGGTACCAAAATCTTGAGAAATTTTGGTGCTATATTTTTGGATGCTATTGAACCAAAGTCTTTAAGGTGCCTGAAACAATCATTAGTGCAGTGTTTGTTCAGTAAAGAGACTATTTGAAAAAGCTGGGTGAACCAAAGATTATATTTCTGCAGAGCTTTCAAAGAAGATGCCAGTTAACCCCTGTAAAAGCTATATAAAAACTGAAAGGGTCGTCTAATGAAAGGAAGTGAAATCTCCAAAAACAAAGTGTTTTACTGAAAAATCAATACTCTAGTTCTACTGTATTTGCAAATTACTTTTTCCTGAAATATTCTGGTGGCTAGAAACCTGGGATATTGGTGTATGTATATATATATATATATATATATATATATATGTGTGTATATATATATATATATATATATATATATATATATATATATATATATATATGTGTGTGTATTTTATATATATATATATATATATATATATATATATGTATATATCTATGTATGTATACATATATATATATATATATATATATATATATATATATATATATATATATATATATATATATATATATATATATATATATATATATGGATTCCATACACTAGATCGAAGGTTCACTACTTCGAAATAGTGTATGGAATGCACACTGTAGTGAAAGTGCACTTAATCAAAAGTGCACTTACACGAAGTCCAGTACAACGAACGGGCATTGTACTGAATTCCGTGCAGTACTCACGGACCTTAGGATTAGGGCACGGGTCATGGTAAGGGGATAGCCCATAGGGCTATCCCCTTACCATGACCCATGCCCTAACCCTAAGGTCCATGCTGACTGCAGCGCAGTGAAGGACATAGCAATGTCCTCCACTATGGTGCAATAGTCATGAACCTTAGGGTTAGGACATGGGTTAGGGTAAGGGGATAGCTTTACTAACTATCCTCTTACCCTAACCCATGCCCTAACCCTAAGGTCCATGAGTATCGCACCATAGTGGAGGACATAGCTTGTTTTATGATGTCCTCCACTGTGCTGCGATACTTTCAGTGAAGTGCACTTTCACGGAAGTTCACTTTCGTTAAAGTGAACTTTCGCATAAGTGAGGCTTCCTATTACAAGTTCGAAGCTGTGAACTTTCGTTCTTGTAATAGGAATCCATATATATATATATATATATATATATATATATATATATATATATATGTATGTATATATTAATGGGTGGCATACACCCAATTGAATGTTATGTACAATGACATGTATGTTAAACACCATTTGGTTGATGGCGACAAGTGGTTGACAAGTACATGAGGTTGACAGTTCGTGGGTTGGGGAATATTCCCTTTCCCCTGGGGATTGTGCTTTCTCAGAATTAGTATATATAATTAGCCTAGGTTGCCCCTTTGAAAAACACTTGCCGTTCATTTAATTCTCTCCAGGGTAAGCACACGTTAATATTTGTGCATCCATTGTTTTGATATTGATCAGGTGTCTGACACCCATACATACATGTACAGTGTGTGTGTATATACACATATATGCACACACATATGTGAGAATACCTGCAGGGATGTAATATAACCACAGTTCATATTAATGTATGAAGTACTACCTGCATGTGTATGTGAATAGTATAACCAATGCCTATATTAAAATGTGCAGTATTTCCTGCATATATTCTCAATTTAATAATCCACTTTTGGTGAGCTGTATTAGTAAGAGTATTATTAGGTCAAAATACTATAGGTACATGATTTTTTGTTGCCTTTTTTTCATTTTACAGCATGACATTATTAGGAAATGCATCAAGAAGAAATTGATAACTGTATTTGTCACATGCTATAAACAAAGAAAAAAAGGAAAAGTCAGCATCGATGGTATTACAAGTGCATTTGTTTTCCAGATATTAAGAAAGGGTGCTTTAAGGAAAAAAGTACAACAGATCTCTTACACATCTGTAGCATTAAAAATTAATTTATAAAGTTTTATTCCCAAAAAAGTTTATAAGCTTAACTCAGTATTTATAGGCAGTTTATTCATTTTGTGAAAAAAACTAGTACAAAGTAAATAAGTTGTGGTTTCTCATAACTTATATAATGTAAAATTTAATACAAATTTCCAGGAAAATACTTTGTTCGATACTGAAACAGGGAAGAGACTGTAGGAAAACAAATGTACATTTAATGACTTAGTTCTCAGTTTTGGTTTACGAAAGCAACATTTATATTTTACCATATCCAATTAAACATTTATGAAAGGCTTTGTCTTTACATAATTTTATAATGAAGTGATACAGAAATATGAAATTAAATAGTACATTATTTTTTATAGTCCTAGTTAAGAAAAACATGTTAAGTCTTGAATTGTTTAGCACAGGCCTTAAAGCCATCCTCACCACTAACTTAATACAGGTTATGATTATTGAAATATACATAAATGGCGGTGCTGCAGTAGCGTTGTCGCCTCACAGTAAGACGCTGTCTAGTTCGATTCTCAGCTAGAGCGTCATCTGCGTGGAGACATGCGTGAATGGGCGTACCTTTGTTGAAGGTTGTGTGTCAGGGCTGGTAACTCGGCAAATAAAAATCAACTACCAATCATTAGCGGACCGGAGTTCCACTGTGGCGACCCCTAACCAGGAATAGCCGAAAGACACAAACAAACGTAAATGGCAGGAGAAAGAACATTACAGATAAATCATCCCTCTAGAATGCCAATTATAGATGTCTGTACAACTAACAAATCGGTTAAGGTAAACAAAAGTCATCTAGATCTGTACAATCGGTCCACCTTGACTTTAATATTTCCTAAGCACCAAACAAAACTGTCACAGTTGTACATTGCTCCCATGTACTTTCAGTTAATTGAATATATCCTCTCTGATTTACAAGGATCAAATGGCAAACTGTAGTAATGGCAATTTGAGTGCTAATAACTTTACAACTGCCAATTCACATTCATGTAGAAATGACCCATTTAAAACAGGAAAGCAGAGTATCAGACTGGAGTCATAGATCTGTATTCCAAATATCTGTCAGAACTTCATTTTCACCCTTAAGTGACCACATGTCCACCTTCCCCGTTGACATCACAATAAGCCACAAGCCCAACTCAGGCATTACCTCACAAGCAACCTGCAGTTTAAGCATTCATCTCTATAGGAAACTACTCTACTGCAAATGGAATCTTAAAGATACCACCCATTCAATAAACAAAGCCTTGCAACAAATGTACTCCACTGTTGCAGCAATTCTGGCTTTGCAGTCCTGATAAAAGTCATCAGTAACACTCACTCTGCTCCATAAATGCCAAATGTATCAAAATAACTGACCCTCTGAAACATTGCCTGGGAGATGTATCTAAAAATTCCTTTCACATATCCATTTTACAGATTTTATGAATGCTAACAAGATAAAGGACTTAACCCTAGGAATCCTACTTCTTACAAAGGCTACATCAAGGCATAACAGTTGTGACCTTTTGGAGATGAATCTTAACTAATGTAGCTTTGTGCAAAAAATACCCTCCCTTGGTACAACCTTGGTACAAGGCTCAGCCCAGTCCCTACCAAAACTGCAAAAAGTCACACAGGAAGCCTTTTCCTCTGTTGAAACATGGTTATCCAATGCCCGATTAATACTCAACCCAAACAAAACTAAACTACTCATCTTCCAACCCACCAAACATACTCAAAACAACTCTCACTTTAACATCACAGCAAAAGACAACACCACTATATACCCAACTGAACACACCAAATTGCTAGGAGTGGAAATAGACAATAAACTAAAATTTGACATTCACATATCCATGACTATAAAAAAAGTCCACAAAAACTAGGAGCGTTATACAGAAATAAGCAATTTCTCACCAAAGCAGCAAAGATTTCAATAGCAAATTCCCACCTTATCTCCACCCTACTTTATGCCTCTCCAATATATACCAACCTAAGGCAATGTGATCTAAACAAGCTAGAGACCTGCTACAACAAAATCGCCAAATTCACCACAGGGGCATCCTACCATAGTCACCACTGTCTCTCACTTGCTGAACTGGGCTGGCTTGAACTCCCTCACCTCCTTCAGTGGTATCAACTCTCACTCGCCCACAAACTAGTAAACCATCCACTAAATGTCCCATCCCTCCAGAATCTACTCCAACCCTATTGCACCACCAGACCACTAAGATCCAGCAGCAAAAATCACTTGCAGATCACTAAAGCCAATAACTCTGCTGGTGAAGCACTATTCTCTTGTGCCATAGCCAAATTATGGAACTCACTCCCACCCACAATTACCTCCATACCATCGTGCACCCACTTCAAAACTTTACTAAAAGCGCAACTAAAAACATTCTGGCTATGCCCTTGCAACTCCCACTCTAATATCATCCACCCCTTCCAACCACTACCTTTCTTTCCACTCCACTAACTACCTTGATTATAGCAAGCTCAGATGCTCATAAGCCAGTACTTATTATACAGCACAAACTTCTTCTTCTTGTAACATTTGTTAATGTCTGTTATGTACTTCACAGATAAAGATTCTAGTTGTCTACTGATGTACTATGTTCTTCATCTGTAAATATGTTGTAAGTAATTGCTATGTAAATTGTTATTCACTATGTAATCCAATGTATATACTGTCTGTTTATTTTAACTGTGGAGCTTTTCTCCCCGGGCCTCCGCTGAAAATGGACCTACGTCCAGTCGGACACTCCCGGTCAACAAATTTAAATAAATAAAATAAATAAACCTTATAGTGCAACAGTAGCTGACCTATTAAATGCCATTTTGCTAAATGACAATCTAGAAGGCCATTACCATGATTACCTGTACGTACTAAACACCCTGCTTCAATTACATATATTTATAGTCAAAAATACTCTAAATTCTAAATTTCATTAAATTATAATCTAAATATCACCCAGAGTTTAAAAATTGTAACCAACCAGCTAGTCTATCCTGTCATCAAAATTAATAGAAGCCTTTCTGAAATAATGTAATGGAAAGCATTAATCATCCCTCTGTACAAGTGTGATCCATCTTTATTAAAACTTGCTATCCTATTTCATGTTTATGCCCGTTATAGAATACAATGCTCACAAATCTTCCGAATTTCCTAGACTCGAATTAAAAATAGTTAAATGGCTTCAGAAAACCCTTTAGTGTGGAAATATATTTGAAACATGTTTGATTTTGGCAAGCAACTGAGTTTAATCATGACTGTATTATGGTGACTTAAAGTCATGTCATCTGATCAGTTAACAATACCCTGCTATACAATAAAAATCTGAAACAAAGGCCTATCTACATTTTTCTTGGCATGATTCAGCAAGCTACTTAAGCTGCAGTCAGGAATACATAAAATGGAAACAGCACGTATGAGCTTTACATGACATCTACTGGGTTACCACACAGCTCAGTATTAATGCTCTTATGACTCAAGGAGCCATTCAATATGCAAACAATCACTGCTAGTTCTAATGACATCCCAGTTAATTAGCTCTGCAACATAGCTTCATTAACCTAAAGGCATTTGCCAGCATCTAATGCAAGTCAAAACCATGAAAAACTAAGGCTATTTTTTCATACTCAAATAGTTCCTTACAATTTGCAACAGACAATCCAGCCTTTTGTCTATAGCTTAACTTTAGAAACCATCAAAGTTACTAAATGGATAGTTTAGCTAGAAAATAGATTAAACACCAAGTATGACACTACCTCAAAACAAATAAAAGGTATGATTGCATCGTATGGCACTCACTACTGAATAAATCCTTATTTAACCCTCATACCAGAAGAAGGTGCCATTGCATTTCCTAATTAGACTTTGTCCCTTTTCTGTATGCCAACTTCAACAAAACAGTATCTGATAAACTAAAATCACAAGTGATTCAAACTCATGACTATATTAGTCTCCACAAATCTGGTTGGTGTGAACTCCATAAATTACAAATATAAGCTAATATTCTTGCCCAAAACAGTATGCATGAAGTCATGTGTCAGTCTACAAAACACAAATGGCATAAACCAAGCAAAAATAAAATCCAGACACCATGCACAATAGCCATATTTCCTTTCACTTGATCTAATGCACCATTTACGTTTGTCTGGTATGACCTTCTTTCTGTATATCCAGGTTTTCATGAGTTCTGCATTGCATAGGCTTCAAGATATTCAAAACTCCTTTCCTTCATAATGATTGTAGATTTTTCACAAATGAGGTGTACCCGTTAGTTTGGTACATTAAAGACTATCTTTTTGAAGATGAAATAACTTAACCTTTTCCATTTATCAGGCATCTTTCCCTTTCCTCCAGGATTTGTTAGTGATATTACCTGTTTTCTTCTCCATTCTTTAAGACTGCTAGGAAAACCTCATCAGGATTAATTACCATATGCACTGTTTTCCAGATTCTTCCAGGATCCTTTCCCCAAAGTACCGGAATCTTTCCCCTATCCTCCCCATTTTATGGTATGGTTCCAATAAATATTTGTTTTCATGAATACTGAGCAAAATATTTAACTAAGCTTCTTTGCTTTTTGCTGCAATTTTAATACTGGACTTGTCCATTTAATCTAGGTTTGATGTCCACATTTTTATGCCTATAAACTACATTACATATCTATTACAAGCTTATTCTCCATCTCTTATTTTTCATCCCCCCAACCACTTATGTCAAAAGTTCATGTACTACCTATGGCATCCATTATCTCAAACATGATAGCAAAGGCAAGGGCAGGGGCATCTTGGATTTCATTTCTACTACTGCATCCATTATGCGCACACATTCATCCTGTGGTCACCCTTACAGTTATGTGAGATGGGGAATGTGCATACATTTTCTGTGTGTGTGACATCCCCACTCTGGGCCAGTAATCAAGGACCCTGAATCCTCATCACTGACACTGGAGAGGGATGCTCACTTGGAATACAAATGGGTATATTCAGTATTTCCAGATGCAGACTGCTCTGCATTAAGCACAATTTCCCTTAAGAGCAGACAGGGAACGCAGTCAGCTCGGGGTCTACGTGTCTGTCTCCCCCCAGGTCCCCAGTAAGACTCCCCACTGGCACAGCTGTAGGATTAGGTCCTCAGCAGAGTGTCCAAGCCAAGTCCTCCAGCATACAGTCTGTGAAACCAGTGCTTTGTGTCCCTGCTCAAAGTAGCTGACTCAGATTTAATTTAGACACATACCTGGAAAAGGCTGGCAAAGATTACATGCTCTACCAACTTTGCCCAGACTATAAGGTAGTTTCACTGCCACCAGTCAGTTACTATAAGGCTCTTAATAGAGTAGCCAATTATACTGAATGAAGTTATTTTTTCAATAAACACCGTTATTAAATTATCACATGTGGCATAGGCAATCGAAAGTTTATATAAATGAAAAACATCCATACCACTTTAGTTGCAAACATTATACATCACAGACACCATTGAAACAACTGTAGTTGCAAATATTATAAACTTATAATCTATCCATTCATTGTCAGTTAAGCATTATATGGTTCATTCAAATCCTGGCTCTTAAACCTTGTTCCGTCTCTGCATATATTGTTCCCACAATTCCCATTTTTTCCTATGTAGTTTGCTCCTTCTCTTTTCTAAAGATCCGAATTCCAGTTGTTTTATCTGTTACTATAGTCACTACTTCTAGTAAAGTTGGTCTAGACTGATTTCCATTTTCTACTATTGCTTTTTCGGCAGCCACCATAATTAGACTTAGCAAGGCTTTACTATGTCTAGGCAATTCCAATTCTGTATAATAGCTCAAAAAATCTCCCCAGTCAATCCAATTCACTCACCCAGCATCTCCAACAGAGTAATCCACAGGGAATCCCTAAAGTCTGCCAGCTCATTACATTCCCAAAACATATTTTCCTAGCCACCTCTTTCTTGCCTGTCACACCTTCAACATTTGCCATCCACTTGAGGAAAAATTCTTTGGAGCCCACTTGGGGTACAAAAATACCTATGTAAACACTTCCGACAAAGATCCTAAATCTTCTAGACTTTGTTGCATATTTGGGAGATATACATATATCCACCATTGTCTCTGTGAATTGCTTATCCAATCTCTTCCCAATCCTTTCTAAGCTCCTGTGAAGATATGTGAAGGCTGCCAGCCTAGCTAGAGAGGATGTTGTAGATAATTCTGTCATTTGTAAATATTAATGTAAGCCACATGCTTGGTCTCTTTGTTAAATGTTGAACTTCAAAAATGTAGCCACATTGTAGTCTGCTGGAGGAAAGCTGAAAAGTCAAGCATTGTATAATTCTTTGATCTCAAACTCAGAGCCGAGATGTCTGGATGAAGGAATTCTTGCTATTGTTTTGAGACCAGAGTTAATGGCTAGAATTTGTATGTATAATGTCTTGTATTGCTGTAGCTTCCTGACCAGGTGCAAGATCAAAAAGGCTGCTAAACTGAGCTTCTTTTAGCCTGGGAACCAGAGAAAAAAAATGATGTAATCTGAAATGGGTCAGTAGCACTGTGTTATCAATTTAAGGACAAGGAGACTCAGAGCATTTTGCATTTGTCTTGAGAACATCCAACTCACCAGCACTCTGCTTTTGCTCTACATGTAAGTTTATTTTAGAACTGTGTTTTCTCTTAGAAATAGTTAGGAAATAGGAAGATTAGACTAGTTGTTTTTTCTGTACTGATGCCAGAACTCTTCTACTGTAGTATTTTAAGCATTTCTCTGTGATCTCTGAACTCTTGACTAGCACAGTGTAGTAAGAAGTATTGTCTTGTGTTCTTATTATGTATTATTAAATATTTTTAAACCTTTCAACTGTGGCTGTTTTATGTAGAGATAATTTAAGCTCTAGAGTACATTGCATGTATATAGTGATACTGTCCAAGCCACCCCAAATAAGCCTTGCTGTTCAGTCACACATGCGTTGGATAATAATATTGCACAGTAATAATTGGACACCCTTTGATAAGGGCCTTATTAGTAGCTGGTATTAGTGGCTGGTGGTGGTGATTATGACCTTATAGCCTAGACAGAAGGGGCATAGCTGGAGAACCTGTGCCAGCCTTCCCCAGGAGTGTCTGTGTGTTTGTATATAAATCATATCCCAAAGTGTGTATGTGTCAGCTACTTGGGCAGGGACATGAAGCACTGGTTGGACAGAGGGGTGCTGGAGGTTTTAGCTTGACCACTAGGCTGAGATCTGGACCCTATAGCTGTGTCAGTGGGGAGTCTTATTAGGGATCTGGAGAGAAAGGGAGAAACCAGCCCCAGACTGACTGTGATCTCTGTGTGCTCTTAATCTTAAGGGAAATTGTACTTTACTGTGTGTGTATTTGTTATCCTCCCCTATGTGGATGCCCATCACTGGTGTTAGTGGTGAGAATTGAGGCTCCTTGATTGCTGTGCCAGTGCACGGGTGTCACAGCTCCTCTGATACTTATAATTATCATGAAATATTTTATATGCTCTACTAATTTTTCCTTTTTAATGGCAGCTTCTGTTCTAGATTCTATTAAAAATTCTACCAGTGCTGGTCTTTCATTTAGGGCACCCCATTTTTCTCTTTGCCTTCCTATCAAGGATTGACAGAGCATAGCCAATCTCTAACCTGCAGTCCAAAGAAATTCTTGGCCTCTTCCCATTCTATTACCTTTACCTTTCTAGTTATTTGCTCCCAATACCTTGGTTCCTTTGCCAGTTTTCTCCAATAAATTCCAGCCCCCCCCCTGCCTGTTATCTGTATCCCTAACCACAGTCATCCCTATCGGCAGAATCTCTTTTCTCCATTCTCATGTTGGTTTAGTTCTTAGAATACTCCCTGCTATTTTATGAATACTCTGATTTTTCTTGTCCTCCTTAAGTCTGCATCCAAAATCTCAATCACTCCTTATTTTTTGAGCTCCCCCCTGTACCATCATTCCTTTCCACTTTGAATTATAGTTTCCTGCTTGTACTGTGTATAAGAGCCTTAACTGTGTTGCTCTAAAATACCCCCCCTCCAAAAAAATGGGTAATCCTAGTCCGTCTTGTTCTATTGGAAAAAACATCTTATCTCACTTGACCCTTGCTGTCTTTCCTTCCCAGATAAAATCCTTCAACTCTTTATTGGTATCCACAGCTTCTCTTCTGGTTGTTAAAAATATGCATGACCTGTGTATAAGACTAGAGGGACTAAAAACATTTTAATTGTTACATGGATACTAAGATACAAGCAAATCTTTCAGTTTCTCAATTTTTGTATTATCTTCTGTTTAGTCTCTTCCCACATATCCTTAACTGCCACAAAGAGCCATATCTAATCGATACTCCTTAATACTTAATTTTACCATGTCCCCATGAATATGGATATTGTTGGACCATTTTGTGTGGGTACATAATTTACCACTATTGTATTTATTTTAGCTTCAATAATTTTGTATCCCAAGAAGATCTGAAACTGTCTTAAATGTTCCACAACACTGTAGTACCCCTTTATGGTTTTGTCATGTACAAAATATCTGCAAATAGAGCAAGCTTTTCCTGCCTACCATACCAATTATATCCTTGAATTTCTGAGTCTTTTATTTTCTTTGCCAATGGTTCTAAATATAATGCAAACAAAAAACGGGAAAGTGGACAACCCTGCCTGGTTCCTCTACTCAAGTAGAAGTTATCAGAGAGGATGCCACCCACTTTTATTTTCATCTCCGATCCCTCATATATACTCCTAATCAACCTTATAATTGTATCAGGGAAAGCAAATGTTTCCATTGCCCTGCTCGTGAAGTCCCAGTCTACTCTGTCAAATGCTTTGTCTGCATCAAAACTCACCAAAACTGTCATATTTTCTTACATCCTACTTTACTCTGGGTCATAAATGTTCTGTTAATATTGTCAAATGTTTGCCTCCCCTCCACAAAATCACTGATCCATATCAGTTTTGGTATCACGTTTGCCATTCTTTTAGCCATTATAGACAAACACTTTATAATCATGGTTCAGTATTAAAATAGGCCTGTATGAAGCTGGATCTGAATGATCTTTAACCTCTTTAGGTATTACCATTACCACCCCCTTTTTCCAGGATGCTGGTACTTCTCTTATAATACTGTTAAACAAAACCTTACAGATTTTTCAGTTCTTTCCTCTCCTAGCTTCCAAACTTCCACAGGAATGCCATCTATTCCTGGGGACTTTCCTGTAGATTGGTTATACATAGCCATTTTTCTCATCTCTTCATATCCTGTTAGTAATTGAGCTTCATCTAACTCTAACCTTGGCATATTAATTCTTCCATAAACATTTCCATTTGTACCTTTTCTTGATTTCCATATTTATCTGCTTTATACAAACTTTCATAAAATTTCAAAAATATTTCTCATACTTCTACAGGATCTCTTATCTTCCTTGTTATAGGTTCCCTAAGCTTGGTGACAGCCATTTCCACTTTATTGCCCAAGTCGTCATGCTAAAATATTTTGTACTCCAGAATTATCAAAAACTGTTACTTAACAGCAATCTTTCTAAAGTCATGCATATCATAGAGGTAATCCTTTATTTTCTGTTTAGTATTCTGCAATTGCTCCTTTTCTTGTTCTGAGAGATTCCCCATATTTTGCGATACTTGAACATTTGTCAGTCCCTCTAAATAATTCTTGTTACTTCTTAAACGTATCTCCCTTTCATTTCCACCCTAGTTTTAAACTCCACTCTAATTTTATCCCACTCCCTAGCTATACTTTCAGAAGAAATTTCTATCTTCTCTAGTAGCTCCTGAATTCATTTCAAAACCCATTCCTTAAATTCCTCTCTATTCAACAGATAGGTGGGAAAGCGCCAGTGACTCATTTTTATTTCATTGCTTTGCATTTGTATTTTAGTTATTAGTGCATGATCTGAAATAGCTATTGAGTGTGTTTCAAGACCTTCAATTAAATGCACATGTTCCTGTGAGATATACATTCTATCTGGACTAGCCCAGTTTTTGTATCTTGGAGAATATGTAAATTCACTCTGAACTCCTAGTAATAAATTCACATCTTCCATGCCAAACATTTTCAGAAATTTCTTCAAAAATCTACCCTCATTTGTTATATTTTCCCTTCTAGGCCTCCCAGACACATCTTCACTGTTGCAAATCAAATTCCAGTCTCTACCTAAGAATATTACTTCATGAAAGCTGATTTCTCCCAGAATTTTCTTAAGCAGTTTTAGGTGGAATGTAAATGCATGCCAGTGTAATCCTTCTTCCTTTGCCAGTAGCCCCTTAGTGCTATATATCTTTTATTATCTTTTTTTCCTCTTGTATCACTATTGGACCTCCTCTTACAATTAATATAAGTACTCTTTTCCTTTGCCCCAGATATTCCACTGAATAACCATACCGAAAACCTTTTAACAAATTCACATGTTCAGTTCTTTCCAAATGTATCTCCTGTAGCATAACTATTTTCACTCTGCATTTTTAGTATAGTTCAGTCCTTTGTTTATATCTGTAAGGCCATTCATATTGAAAGACACTACAGAAATCATCATTTTCTTATATAGTTACTACCACTTTTTGTGTATAACTGCTTTTTTGTCAAATGTCTAGTTTCAACTTTTATGTTACATGTATATACTGTTGGGCATTTTGGTCTTTTATGCAGTCGTTTTGTCATATACATTTGAGCCTATGCCACATCTTATATAACTGTTTTTTGAAAGCCCTCAAATAGAGCAACCCCCCCAAAACCTTTTAACACACAAAACTATGTACATCTTCAAATATTGACGTTTTTGTTTCCTAATAAGAAGGAAAGTTCTAGGTTAATAGCCACACAGACAAGCTACAGTTAACCAAAAAAAGTCAATCATGCTAAGACACATGGTACAGCATGTGCTATTAGTAAGTGCTATTTGATTTTGTCTATCTTTATAGCTCTCCCAGTTGAGAAAATACTTGAATGCTTTCACTAAACACTTTCTCCAAGCCATTTATCTATATCAAATTGTCTTCTAGTGACATGCAAACCAGACAAAACTGCTAAGGGTACATTGTTTACCAGTAAAAAGCCTTATAATATTCAATATTCTTTTTCATTTACATGCTTTGTAATAAACTTGTTACTCGATAATGCCTAGGGTATTAACTCATTCATTCAAACTCAACCAGACCTTTCCTCTCACCCCCTCTCTCCATCCCTTGTTTTTTACATTGCAGTGCCTACATTTCTTAAAACTGAATGAAGAAAGGGAGAAGGGAGAAAGAAAAAAAAGTATCTGTTTATATTAGTATCCCCATTTCATTTAAAAAAAAATAAGAAACTTTACTTCAAGTGTAATTGGTTTTGTCTTTAAAGCTCTCTCAGCTGGGAAAACCCCTGATTGCTTTCAGGGAACATTATGTTCTAGCCACTTTCTCTTTTTTCTTTCCTTTTCCTCAGCCAATCCCCCTCTTCCAGTTTCCCTTTATCAGATTGTCCCATGGAAACATGAGAACCAGATAGTTTCTCTTTAGAGTGTTTCCATGGAAACATGAAGACCAGCTAGAATTGCTACTATGTATACATGCATTTGCTAGAAAAAAAGCCTCAATATTCAGTATTCTTTTTTATTTACTTGCTCACTCAAAACAATTTATTGTCTTTAATCCAGTCATTTCCCCATGCAAGAATGGGGAAAAGCACATTAAATTTAACTTTGTCATGCCTTTTTAACCAGGCACTTTTTTATTGCATTGCCTATATTTCTCAAAACTGTACAAGAACAGAGAAGGGAGAGAAAAACAGCACCTGTTTACAATCCCCATTACACTTAAAAATAGCATGCAAAGAAAGCCATACACCACAAATACAGTACTATTAAGAAAAGAACATGTTTTATTTACTTGCAGTTAGCTGTCTCCCCTCTTCCCATACACAAAGCATTTTCTGAACATTAATGACAAAGTAGGGCATATACTATAGGGTCTCCCACAAATCCAACAAATTTTGAAAAAGTCCAATATTTCCAGATTTTCTTGTTCTCTCACATTTCACAAATATTATTGTATTGTAATCTCACATTAAGTTACTGGTTTTATTACTGTTCTTCTCCATTGCCCAAATCCTGTCTCTGCATAATTTCCAACATACTCTTAATTCTTCTAGTCAACTCTCATGCTCCCTTCCTTCTCTCCAACATTTTCCACTGAAATACTGGAAGCGGTTTCACAGGTAGTATCTCTCTGTGGTCTTAACAAGCAGCAGAATCTTCTGTTTTACAGCTCACTTTTTGTTGGACAAACTTTTGTATTTCTTCCTTAGCATGCACCTCAACAAAAATGATTTTGTGCCCCCGGGGAATACCTTAAAGACAGCTAGATACAGCAGTTTGAATCTCACACCTGCGTCTTGACATTCCCTGAATAGGGGAATAAATCTGCTCCTCTTCCATCTGGTGTACAATGAGTAATCATTCCCCACAAATTCTCTGCTGTCTCCCACTTTCAGTATTTTATCCTCCTATCACAGTTTTGTCAGAATCAACTCCTTCTGCAGGTAGAAGTGCATCTTTACTATTAAATTAGTGAAGTTAATATTAATGCAAATGGTATTATTGACCAAACAGCAAGGCTTTCAGGAGTGGCCAGAGTTATCACCAAATAAATATATGCAAATACTCTCAAAATGTAATTTTTCTAAAATGGACCAGCCATAATGAAAGGTTTAAATATATTTAATAAGAACATGAAAATACTAAATATCTATTTATAGTAAACGCCAGAGTTTCAGTCACAGGGAATATTAAAAATAAACACATTTATAGACAAAACAGTGTTTAGCTAGTCTCACTATCTATTCCTGATTGACTAAAAGAATTACTGTTCCTATTTATTGAATAGAGCAAGGCAAGATGGGTGAGTCATCCTTGTTGTCAGATCCAAGACAGAATACAGAATGCTGTTGAGACTTCAGTCTCCTCTAATATTAAAACATTTCTGTACAGAATGACATCACATACATCTGGTTATCTGTTTCCTGCACTATTTACATCCCTAGAAGGTACCAGGGTTTAGCAACTATGTGCTAAAATACACAGAGCTTTGCTCAGATGTGGTTACACTGCTGGAAGTCAAAACCATAAAACAATTTCACTCTTCCTGCAGGAGCTACCAACTATTCTCTAACACAGACATTGCACCTGACTCCATTCAAAACTGTCGGATAACATCTTTATGGTCTAACCCATAAAGTAATTTAATTTCAAGAATATTTTTCAAAGTCAGGTGGATTAAGATTAACCTTTTCACTTCCAGTACATACTATTACAATATATACATTTAAACAGTTACAATAATGTACATTTTTTCCTTCCAGAAGGGCACACTGTTGATATATTTTAAACACAAGCAAACCTCACAAATACATTTTCAGCACAAGCATCTGTACAAGTAAGTTTAATATACAAATGACAATTTACAAAATTTCAGCTAGCTGTGCTGGCATATGTTACAAATCCACTGCTCTTTTTCTCCTGGCATGGTTGGATGTACCTCCTATCATCAGTGTGTCCCTTGTGTGCACCTAACAAAAGCATCGGACATCAGTATAGTGAAGAAGTGATGACGACTGTACTGCAGAATTTTCACAGGGGTCAGCCCTGCTGTGACAAAATCCCACACTCCTACTGCAAGCTCAGCTGCAAGCCTTCTGACTCCAGGACAACTATTCTGGATCACAAGCTGTTCAAACAGGTACCCCAGTTTGGCAAATACTGTCCTGCATCTACAAATGCACAATCATGTCATTAATGGCTTATAATCTATATAAACAGCACACCCACTCCAAAGTTTGCAAGTCTGCAACAATTCTTCCATTTGTTGAACAAGATGTTAAGGATGCTTCCCATGCCACTGATAGGCAGCAATGATAAAATATTTTTTCTACAGGTTTCTTGCCAATGTCATCTCAGCATTTCCTCAAACTCCTTCAGCACTAACTGGTTTGCTGCAGTTTCTTAGCCAGATCATTTTCCATACACAGCTATTATCAAGCTTCATTTTTGGTTCCCCATGCTTCATCATATGGCACCCTACCTCAGTGTCCCATGTCCATTACAGAGTCTACTACCCTTCTACACAACCCCAGACTTTCACTGAATCAACTTTATCTGGGGCTGGTGTAGAGCCTAAGGATGTCCTGAGGGTTCTGGCTGTCGCACCATCTACCAGGGGATTTCTCATTTATGCCCTTCCCCATTCCTCTCATGCCCTGCAATCTATTGGTTTTATCCAGTGCTGACATATCAACCCCACCCCCATGGCAGCTGAATGTCCTCACACTAAATCCCCTTTATGGGACTATGCCCCATTCTCTTATTCATACATGCTTGGACTTCCACCAGGGATTATGTGAGGACCACTCTCGATTCTGCCTTCACCCACCCAGCTTGGTAATGTTCATGCCTCCCCTGCTGCTCCATCATCCAAGCTTCTAACTGAACCTGGATTAGCCAGGTTGTAGTCAGTCATGGCTTTATCCCTGTACACCACAGGAGTGGCCAAACTTCATAATTTCTGCAGCTACTTGGATGATTTATCCAAAGGATTTGTCTGTCCCTCCCAGCCATCTACCTTTCCTCACTGTCCACTCCCAGCCATACTTCTTCCCTTCTAATTAGTGAATACCCCCCAAAATGTATTCTTCCTCTATCCTATGGTTATCAATGACATGTCAGTACTCTCTACTGTTAAGTGGTGATGGATCCTCAGGAAGGTCCATTTGTGCCATGACATCAAGATGGCGGGATGTGGATATCGAGAGCCTACTGCACTTCAAGCTGTTCTTTTTTTAAATCATCCTCTGATCTATTGTGGACCTTGTGTGTTGCAAGCACCGGGGGGGGGGATTCAGCAGAGTTTTGGGCATATATTATGCAGATTTTCTATCAGTACAGAGAACAGCCTATGTAGGGGCAACAATGCTTAATCCAAGTGGTGCCCCTCAAGATTTCTGTTCCATAGCAACCACATTATACCACCTTCATAAGCACTTATGCTATTTCTGCAGTATTTTGGATCCTCAGTTACAAGAGTAAAACAGACAGCCCTTTCTGTATGGGTAAGAGAAAAAAATATATATACTAGTTCCAAGATTGTAAAATACCTGGGGAAGGACATTCAAATCACTCAGCTAAATTTAATAGTGTCATATCAGAATGTAAAAGCACCAAAGTCCACTAAACACAAATGTTCAGTTTTAGTTCAAATAACAGAAAAAGTCAAAAAGTACAGACTTGTCTGATAGTTCATTCCTGGATATGGAGTATACTCTATGGGGTCTACCTGAAAACGCCAAAAGTCCTAAACGCCGACGACGAGAACACCAACACCGGAAGATCGACAATGGAGAAGACCGACAGTTGAGAATCCTGATGCTGAGAACACCAACATGTTAAGGTAAGTGTGCAATAGGGACGGACGTCAGGGTCAGGGTGTGGGTAAGGTAGGTGTGTGATAGTGACGGACGTTAGGGTAGGGTGTGGGTCAGGTAAGTGTGCGATAGTGACAGACTTTAGGTTTAGGGGCAGATTAAGTGAGTCAGGGTTAGGGTGCAGGTAAGGTAAGTGTGCGATAGTGACGAACTTGAGGGTTAGGGGCGAATTAAGTGAGTTAGGGTTAGGGTGCGGGTAAGGTAAGTGTGCGATAGTGACAGACCTTAGGGTTAGGGTTTGGGTTAAGGTCAGTACATAGATAGTTGTGTATGTAAGGTTTAGTGTAGGTTTGTAAGGTTTTTGGTGTGCTTGTGCTGTGTATGTGTTTTTCGGGAAAGGTATTTGTTTTGTTGATTGTCGGGATTGCGGTTTGTCAAGCATGTGAAGTTTCGTGTTCTTGAACTTTCGGTTTCTTTTGGTTTTGTCATGTCGGTTATTTTGTTGTCGGTGTTTTGGCGTGTTGGTGTTATCAGGTAGACCCTACTCTATGAGCTCCTTTAGTAAAGACTATAATCACGTCTAAGAAAATAAAGTTCATCAATCCTTTTCCATTGGATTTAAGTACTCAATAATACAGTGTCTCCCATCTTGGCTTTCACATCTTCAGGAAGCCTGTGAAAGGTATACAGTCATTCCAAACCATTCTTGTGGCTGCAGTACGACAGAACAGATATTCCCAACAACCATTCCTTCCAAGGCCAACATCTAAAATTTCCTATGGCTACAGGTCTCACTTTTATACACCATTTAATTACATCATTAGTCTTAAATGAACCATGCTGGAACCCTCTCTGGATGCTGCAAAAGGGTATCATACCACTTAAAGCAACAGTTCTCGGTTCAACCATTACACACACTTTACATCACTTTTACATCAACAGTCCTATTTCTATTAGCATTATTAGTTTACATGATCTGGTCTTGCTCAAAGAATTTGGAAAAATGTAATTGGAGCCCAAGGAATATAGGAAAATGTAACTGAAGTTATTCAGTGGGCATCAAGAGCATCACTCCCTGACACACATGACATACAGTCTTGGCTATTTGGTCTAACTGTTCAACCACTATAGCATGGCCGAGAGCATCAAAGCCTCCTGTGCTTTTACTCCTTTTCTAACATTGGAAATGTTCCTTTGGAGGGTTGAGTTTTCAAATTTCAGGCATTAAACTCAAAACATGGTCAACTAGAGTTAGTATGGGCAACTGGAATTTTAGTCTGTTATTCAAAGTGGATTGTACATCATTGGATACAGTACTTTAAAGTGTTAGCTTATTTCATGACAGCTTAATTCTGTAAATGTGACTTCTACATTTAGGAGTTTTATTGTGCTTGGAATGTTAGATTAATTCTTTACAAGTTTATTGATCAGAAACTGTAAGATGTACGAATTCATAAAACTTCAATAAAACAGATCAAGTGGTTAATATACAATCCACATAATATTAGTGCACCATTCTAGCAAAAAGCATTGTACTGTGCTCCAGTGATTCCCTCCCAGCTTGAGACCTCCAGTTTCAGATGAAAGTCCTAGACAGATCTGCATAATGGTGGATATAACCAAGTCTGTGTTTCATCATGGATTTAATAAGCTGCAAGGAAGTGCCTGCTGAAAGTTTTTGCTTGCTTCCTGATGTCTATTTAGCTACAAGAGTGGGGCATGGTCACAAACCAATGTAAATACTCAAAGACTGATAGCACTTTACTGACTATAATGCCAATTTGGATTGCCATTCTCTAAGTGTTGAAATACCATATTTCTACTGCACTCAGTTTTCAACTAAAACATATGAGATGTCTTTCCGAATCAAGCACATGTGGTAAAACTGACAGTAGGCCCATCTCTTAGGCCTCATTATAAACTGGGAATAGCTTATTTGAAATCTGGCTCTGAGCATAGTGCTTTCAGCTGATCAAGAGCATTGTCTGCATCTAGTGTCCACATTACCTTAAGGAGCATCTTCCATTTATTAAAATCTGTAAGGCAAGCTCTTGATATAAAAATGGATACAAATTTTCATTAGTACCCACCTAACCCAAAAATGGTGGTGGTGCTGCGGTAGCGTTGTCACCTCACAGTATGACGTTGTCCTGTTCGTTCTCAGCTAGAGCATCTTCTGTGCAGAGACATGCGTGAATGGGCGTACCTTTGTTGAAGGTTGTGCATCAGAGCTGTCAACACGGCACGTAAAAATCTACTGCCAATCATTAGCGGACCGGAGTTCCGCTGTGGTGACCCCTAACCATGAAAAGCCAAAAGACACAACAACAACAACAACAACCCACTTAACCCAAAAATGTCTGTCATTTGACTTAATATCAGGAATAAAAAAGTATCTCACAGCCTCATTTTTCTTTCTGGGGTCTAACAATTCCCCTACCAGTGATATAACATACATATTTAAGCTATCATACCTAAATTGCTCCTGGAAACATTAATCTGGCTTGTCATACACAGTTGAACACAGCCTATACTTAGCAAGATGGGAGTCCAACTCTTCCAAGTGTATGGTTACATTGTCTTGGTAAGGTGCGACATATGACATGTGGTGTTAGGAAACTATCCATTAATCTCTGAAAGGTCAAAAGAGTACCATAAAATCCAAATGGAAGGTATATTGTAATAAACCCTCTGATCTTATTCAAATTTTGCTTTTGCTACAATTGTTGCAGTTATTTGCCAGTATCCCTTTGTTATATTTAATGGGAACAAGAATCTTACGTTAACCAGCCTATTAGTTCATCAACCTTAGGTACTGGATAGCTGTCAAATTTTGACTAGTTCAGCTTCCTAAAATCATTACAGAACCCAAGTATTCCATTAGGTTTTGGAACCAAGACTATGGGTCTGTTCTATTCATTGACTCCCTCAGCACCTCTACTTTAAGCATCTTTTGCACTTCCTCATGCAGTTTCTTTGTGGCTGGTATTCTGTAAAGTTTTAAGTAAACATTTTCCTAAGGAAAAGTCTCAATATACTGCTGAATCAAGTCTGTTCTGTCAGGTAGTTCCAAAAGCATTTTGCCTTGAACTCCTTTATTTCTTGTGTGGAAAAGACGGTGCATCATTACTTGAACTATAATCATTTAGGTCATGTTTTTCTTCAGAAGGCGAAATAGTCATTGCTGCTAAATTGCAGAGGTCTGTACTTCCTTCCACAGTTTCAGGACATTGAAGAGGTACATCTGTAGTTAACATCATTTCAGTTTTCTTCTATTTCAAAAGGCCATAGATTTAGACAAGAATCCATGTTTTACTATTGGCCCATTTCTAGGTGTCCTAGTATGATTATGTTGATATGCTTCTGAAATGTTTGGTCATGAAGAGCTGATATACTATTTCCTCTGTTTTTACTCTGTACAATAAATCATATTGCAACTTAAAATACAAGTAGCGACAATGCTTTATTCAGTTTCTTTCCCCTGTAGCTCTAGCTATATTTCTCTTGCTCTGATCAAGGTGTGAGCTTCCCACAGTGCCTTTTAAAGACTTATCCAGTTCATCTGCTGGAGTTTCTCAGCATCAGTCTGTTATGAAGTAGGAGGCACTGCTTCCTCTCCTATCAATGCAGGCACTGAGATCTGTGTCAAACTCAGAGAAGGCACATATCAGCACATTTCAGTGGCAGCTGCTTTTTTTCCTTTACAAATTTAATCCATAAACCCCATATTGTTCTGTTCAGGGTTCCTGGACCTTGTCTCAACATAATTACTAGTTCTCTAGATAACATTCAACAAGTTAAATACCCTCTTTTTCTTCTCAGTGTTGCTCTTAATCTCTCTCAATATGGATGAGTGCTGCCCTCTCACCTTTTCTTCCAAGTTGCTCTCCCGCTGCAAAAGGTAACAGAACAAAATAAAATTCCCCACTTACAGATATGTTGCTTAGTCCTCCCTTACTTGAAATTTAGAATTGAACAAACTGTGTTTATTCCATTTTTAATAATGAGTGGAGTTTGTCAATTTTTTTTTTTCAAATTTCAACTGCTGCTCAGAATTCTTAATTTCTGTGGCCATTTTAGTTTGACAGACTTTAGAACTCTATTCAGATTCTTCTCAGTGATTGATTCCTTCACTTTAGTTCTACTAGTTACTGTTATTCCATGGTTTGCAACACTTTCAGGCTGCATCATTCTTCCATCTGTAACCTTAGTCAAATTTATCTGGGGTTAACACTGTTTGTTGTTCTTTGTTAGTTTCATCCTTTGTGTGTGCAGTGCCTGCCCCCCCCCCCCCCCCAGGTTAAGTAAAGGTGCATTTGCAGGCTTATTGACTTGCTAGTTATAAAATGATTACTTTTGTATTGCATCCAAAAATCTTCAATGTGAGAATTTGTCTTTATCATATAGTAGAGTAAGGGGATGCAGTTTTCTTTCTTCTTTGTTAGTTACTACTGCAAGAGTAGTAAGAAGCTTATTGTACATATATGCTGCATCTTTTTAAGCAGGACAATAGTGCCTGAATCTACAAATCCCCACAACTCCATGCCATCAGTTAGAACATTGTATTAGTATACCACAATAGCAAAAGTCTAAATCTGTATTCTTGTAGACGGTTCATCACATTCCATAGCGTAGCATGCTTTTCACTGGTTACTTTTCATAGGGGTAAGACTTACCATTACTATTGAAATGTAGCTATTTGGACCATTTTCCCCATTTAAAATAGAGCATGTCAAATAATGCTTTGTAACCAGAATGTGACGTGCTTTTCCTCAAAAGTCTACACTGTTCAATTTTAAACATGCTTTTATTGCATAACAATATCTCCCAGTACAACAGGTCACTTTAAAATAGTTGTTTTTGTAAAGAAGCAGACAGTGCACTTTTAAATTTATCAACATGTATTTTGCTAACCAGGTAGGACAACTGGTCAAACTGATTCTTTTCACCCATGACTGTAGCTCAAATATGAATAAATGCTCACAAATTAGTAAGCAAAGTTAGTAAGTTTTGCCAAACATAACCAATTGTTATTCAATAAAAGTAATGTCTAACTAGTAGACAAGCATCTAAAATATGATTTAGCTACATAACCCATTAAATCAATTGCTAACATTCCTATCACTTTTTAGCATTTTGACCCTCAAGACCTAAACCCAAGTACACATTTTAAATCACACAATTGAAATCTTATTATTTGTTAGAGAAAAACATCCAGCTAAGAAATATTTCAGCTTGCACCTAACAGTTAATAAGAGCTCATGACAGCAATGTCTCACTTTCATAGCCCTGATATTCCGTCCCTTCTATGTCCACAAAGACTTAAGCTGAGCTGAAAGGAATCTAACCCAGCCTCACTAGTCCCAACCTTCCTGGTGGGAATGCAGTCTGAAAGCTGTCGGATATGCCTCCCAGTCTTGCTCTCTGGTCAAGGGACTCAAAAGGAGGACTGCCTTTGGCAAACACTATGCATGGAAACAGCAGCAGTGTCTTCTAATAGTTTCTCGATGGTTATTATTCTAGCACAAACATGGGTACAATACATATATTTCCACTAGACAAACCAGATGGATGTCTGCCCAAGTGCAATAACTTTGCTCAAACAAAATGACTTCCTTTAGAGAGTAAAAGGTAAAATGTTCAGATTTGGCTTAAATATACCAAAAATTTGTACTGCACCCACAATGATATAAAAGTAGCAAAGTCCAAGATCTTATCTAAAATGCTCAATTTTAAAACCAAAAGCAAAGACTACTTGTCAACAATGCATTCTTTGTTATAACACAAGCCCCATAAAATAAAGGCTGCAATCACTTCTTAAATTCAGCAGTGCTCACCAATAGGGATCCCCCTCTCAAGTTCTACTGGCTTCCACTTAGAAAATGTCTACTTCATCCACCATCATCTGAGACTTTGGGTCTTGCTATTATGCTATAGCCAAATGATCCAGGCAAATATTCTCTATGAGAAGCCATCCTTGCTGGTTTCTTAGGGCTAATCTATCCCCCCCATTATGTTTATACATTTAATTGCATAACAGGTCTAATTAACCAAAATCACATAGGAATCTTCTTGGCTTGCCCAGGTACACAAGGATGGAGTGCTGACTGATCTGTGTAACTGGAGTAAAATGTAACAGCCTTGGAATTGGTGGAGCCAGACAGGGAGGGAGAGAGAAGAGTGAAATGGTATGACCCACACACCACTCTTGGGAAGGATTTAGATTGTACCACTCTTACAGTAGGGATGTTTAGTAGTATGAGTGTACATAATGTCCCACGTGGAGACCAGACACACCACTGCTCATTTTGCACAGAAAAGGGGAAGAAAAGGGCTGCTCAAAGGAAATGGTCCTTGGGAAGAAACCGACATTACACACACCCCCTCCCTGAAGTGCCTCTATACAGTTAGGGTCAGGAAAAAAAATATGAACAACTCCTGATGGCTATCCCCTCTTGAAAGGAATGAGTAGAATGATGGACCAAGAGAGGGTCTTATGGTTGGCAGGTAGTAGGTGCAAAGTCGCAGAGACAAAGATTCCTCCCTACCTCATGTAGAAAAAAGTATGACTACTTAAAACAGTTCAGCCTTTAAACACACTATTTATATCAGTTTTAAAGCAACAGTTCCAGTTACACTGTTTTTACATCATATTTATATTTTAATACATCCATCTGGTGATAACCACCATTCCAGGATGCATGGTGTATATATATATATATATATATATATATGTATATATATATATATATATATATATATATATATATATATATATATATATAGTTCCCCTTTAGAAGGTCAAATGGCTGAAATCTCAAATTTCATATGGTCGAGACCATATGCTCGAAATTTCAGAAGCTCAACCTTCTGAATGGGGATTGGCATACAGTGCAGACCGGGAGATTTCCCTTTCTGCACTGTAGTGCGATCTCGGAGTTGGAATAAATAAGTAGTGGGGGATGTGGGGGGATACAGGGGGGGTTTGTCCCCCTGCAGAAACATTGCTTTATGTTTTGTTGGTTTTCTTTAGTTCCCTTTCAGAAGGTCTAGCTTCTGAAATTCGAGCATATGTTTTCGGCCATATGAATTTCGAGATTTCAGCCATTCGACTTTCTAAAGGGGAACCATATATATATATGTGTGTGTGTGTGTGTGTGTGTGTGTGTGTGTGTGTGTGTGTGTGTACAGTAGTATTTTGCAGTGCCCAAGACAGTGATAGTCCTTCAGGTTTATTTACAATTGAAAAGCAAAAAGTTCCTTCCAATTTATTCTTCTACAGTATGCAAGGAACATAAGGGCCTCTACCCCAGAGTATTCTGGAACAAAACAGTATTTAAAATGTCAATGTCTTTATCCAGATCAGCAAGTACTTCAAATAACTAAAAAAAAACGTATTCAGCATGCAGGATAATTGCCTATATTCCCTTCAAGCTTCTTTTAGTGTCACCTCTTGACAGCCCCCTACAATCTGTAAAGACAGACTACTTTCAACTCAGGAATAAGGACCAGCATTAGCAAGGGTAGTGTCCCTGATATAATTGTAAAGTTCTCTGATTCCTACTTCTGAATTTCTATTAGAGCATATTCCCTACCTATACTACTGTAGTAATTATGTTTTAAAAAGGCTCACCAGTCTGTCACATTGTATTACATTTTTGAAAAAAAAGTTAATCCCCCGGATTCAGCAAGCTCTGCACGGTGTGCAGAAATAGTGCAGAAGCTGCTGGAGGCAATATGGCCACCGTGCGATCCAGGAATAAGCTCCAGGGACGTGCACGAGCACTCCTGCACTATTCCTGCATGGACACAGCTCCTGTATGCAAATTACCCCATTTGCAGGTGAAAACCATGCAAATGAGGTGAATTTGCAATCCAGGATGCTGTAAGCCAGCCGTACAGGACTAGTGTAGTGTGCAGAAATTTACTTGGTTAGTAACCGAGTACATTTCTGCAAACTACAAAACGGAACCATGACCGCTCCAAATAAAGGGTGTATAGTATGTGTAAAGCATGGCAATGTCCAAACATATGGCCATTGGCATAGAAAACAGTTTCCAAAATAAAAACAATAACTTTCATTTTTTTTAGCCGATTTTGGCCCCACCAGGGGCTCAAATATCCTAGACCTGGTCATTACCAACATGGGAAATAAATGCTCCACACCTATGGCCACCCCATTGGTGGTCAGGTATACCCATGAGCTAATCACCCTTAACATCAACATCCCTCCCCCACACCCCAGTAAGGAAACCTCCGTAACACACATCTCCAAAGCCAATGTCATGCTACACATGTCAGACGTGACTAACATCATGACACCCATGCAGATGGAAACTGAAAGGACAACTGCTGAATCATACATGAAGGCACTGTACGAGCACATCCACTGGTGCATGAATCGTACCATCAAATATTGAACCAAGATGCTCCCCACCAAGAAAAGGAATCCAATGTGGTGGCCCCCTGCCATAAACATACTGTACAACAAAAGGAGGAAACTGTTGCAGAAATGGGGGAATTTCCAGGATGCAAAATACTCCCTTACCAGCTACAGTAAGAGGCAGAGATCCCGCATAACATCCACCAAGGCTAGTTACAAACATAATATAGCCAAAGATTCCAAATACAACTGCAAGCCGTTCCATAGCTATGTGAGGAATCTAAATGGCAATGCTCAGAACTGCTGTGAACTACAACAGGATGGTATTAAATCTACTGCTCCCAGGGATATTGCCAATATCCTGGCAGATCGATTTAGTGCCAACTGCACCACCCTCCCAACCCCCAAAGGGCCCATCTCAACATGGATAGATTACCATATTCCGGTAATAATGGCCACATAGGTAAAAAACACACTCTACAGAGCTATGACAGCAGCCATGGGACCAGTCAACATCCTGGGCTGTGTACTACATGAGCTACAAACTGAACTGAGACCATACCTGCGTGCCATGTCTAATCATAGCCACACCTCAGGCTTCATGCCCACTGTGTGGTGCACAGCTACAGTTATCCCAGTCCACAAGGGGGGATCCACCTTGGATCCTGGGAACTACAGCCCCAGCAGTATGATGTGCCTGATCTGCAAGGCCATGGAATGTATTATCATGGAAATTAAAACAAAGGCATTGGCAACCTGCAAACACTGGACCCTAACCAGGTTGGGTTTGTGAAGGGCCAATCATGTCACCTCAACCTGAATGACAACTGTGAATCCATCTCCAGAGCCATGGACAAGGGTAAGGTGATTCACACAGTCTATCTGGACCTCGCCAAGCCCTTCAACACTGTCCCCACTCTGGAATCATAGATAAATGTATCAAGCTGGCCATTAATCCCAATGTCACCCGATGGGCTGCCAACTGCTGTGCTGACACAACCCACACTGTAAATGTAGGTGACACCAACCCGAGCCCCAGACAAGTGACAGTTGGTGTACCTTAGGGTTCAGTCCTGGCACCATCCTTGTTTGGCATCTACTGCTCTGAAGTACAGTCCAACAGTAAGGGACACCAGAAAACAAAGGTTGCAGATGGCTGCACACTAGGAGTCAATACTGAATCCCCACATGATGTGGATATTCTACAGAAGCACCTTACAGAAAGACATGCTTGGTGTCTGAGCCGTGGCCTCAAGATCAATGCCAAGAAATATATACTTATCCCCATTGGGAAGAGACATGTACCTGTGAAGTACCACATAGGTGGCAGTACACTAAACACCTAAAGTGTGATAATGGACTTAGGGACACAGGTGGACAGTGGTATCACCTTTTTTAAACACATCATCACAACAGTCAGGAAACCCACCTATGTGGCACACCTCCCACTAAGGGCTTTACACCAGGAAAAGGAGGCCATTGTCCCACTTTAGGCATCTTTCAGTAAACCTAGTACAAACTACAATAGCCAATTACGTATGTACCTCACAAGACATCTGCAATAAGTAGAGAGGCTGCAGACATACCTCACAAAATGACCATAGGCCTAAACCAGATGCCTTATGCTGACCATCTGAAAATCATCCAGCTGTACTCTGTCACGTATTGTGTTCTCCGAAGCGATCTCTACTTAGCATACCATGCCATGTCAAACCCACAGCTGTTGGACATGCTACACTTAGAGAATTCCAAACCCTCACAGCCATGTGCTCCAGGGATCCATATCCTGTCATCACAATGAACAATACATGCAGGAGGGATGTGTTCCTGACCCAGAGACTCCCCAGACTCTGGAATAGACTGCCCAAACATGTCAAGCAGAGTGCCTCTTTGGCCCTCTTCAAAAGGAACCTGGACAACTGGATGGGAGATAGGACATTTACCCCAAGAATCATGTCAGCTAGATAGGGGTGAAGGGAAGTAAATATTGTGGGAAGTCATAGCCAGAGAACTGTCATGTCTAGGCATGTATAGGCCCTAGGGCTGATAGCTCAGTATCAACGTATGACCCTATGAACCTATGAGCTACATTTCCCATTGCCCAACCTTGGCAAGGTTGCTGATGTCAAGCACCTTGAAATACACCTTTGGGGAAGGAGTAGCCCAGTATTTTCCGTGGCGCATCTTATAACTGCGTAATGCTATAGTGTGATATAGTAGTTAGGTAGGAGTTCTCAGACATGGCAAGTGTGGATGTTTATGTAGGAAGCAATGCTTCTGAGGCCATTCACAGTCACTACAACCTCCACTGCCCTTTTTTGGCAAGCCTTCTGATGTAATTCACTTTGA
The DNA here is from genome assembly GCF_019279795.1 of Protopterus annectens. Lineage (NCBI taxonomy): Eukaryota > Metazoa > Chordata > Ceratodontiformes > Protopteridae > Protopterus > Protopterus annectens. The sequence continues at coordinate 494,997,948 of NC_056738.1, forward strand.
AATATACCTTTGGGGAAGGAGTAGCCCAGTAATTGGCATGGCACATCCTATAGTTGCGTAATGCTGTAGTGTGATATACTAGTTAGGTAGGAGTTATATTCCCAGACATGACAAGTGTGGAGATGTGTGTCTGTGTAGAAAGCAATGCTTTTGAGTCCATTCACAATCACTACAACCTCCATTGCCCTTCTTTGGCAAGCCTGCTGATGTCATTCACTTTGAAATACACCTTTGGGGAAAGAGTAGCCCAATAATCCCTGTGGCATGTGCTATAACTGTGTAATGCAGTAGTGTGATGTACCTAGTTAGGTAGGAGTTCCAATCCCAGCCATGGAAACTGTGAGACTTAGTGTGTGTGTTTGTCATTCGTATCCTGTGTGGAGGTAACTCTGAGTGTGTAAACACTGGAGTCATTGTGGAGTGGGTTTTGCAAATTTCTTATATGGTGGGCCTATTATATGTCACAATGTCCACCTTACAAGGATAATAGATGTCAAACAGCAGAGAGGCTGGGGTTGACAATCCATACCCCTACATGTGACATCAAGGTCTGGCAAACAATTTAGGCAACCCTTGTATTACCCAGAGAACACTCTCAGCCCATGTCTCATACACAAACACACTGGCTAGGGCAACAACCACTATGCTGGTAGTTCCCCTGCATATTGCCCACAGATAGTAACCATGGTGTGATTGCAGCAGACTACAGAGGGCATGGCATGTTGTCCCATCACTACAATAGGCAATATAATTGCATTCAGAGCTCCTTCACTATGTTCCCCACTGGCCTCCTGCAACAACTGTAGTGCCAGCAAATGTAACCTACAAAGGACATACCATGCCTTATACACATGCCTTGTATGGACAGAGATGACACTGACACCAGGGAATACCTGTATCGTGCTGTCAATGGAGGTGCAGGGTCAACTCCAGGTCCATTGCCAGTTCCTGCCACATGAGGCCAGGAATGGCACATCTGATGATAACAATCTATGTACACAACATGCCCCAGACACCCCAGGTACACTTCCACATTTCACAGAATATGCATGTGGGACAGTATGCCCAGCCTTGGCAAAGAGGCAACATACCCTGACACGTAGGGACCCAGGAATGACACCTCTCTGACTCGCACATACAGTAAAAGGGATGCCAAACATGACAAAACCTTTGCTAAACCATGTATAGTGAGTGTACTATGTGCATCCGACATATTCAGCCCTCCAGCACCATCTTCAATACTGGCACAGCCACAAGGTAAGTCACTCTTCCTACCAATTGCTGAATGGAGTAGTATGTGTTGTTACTTGTATCTATGGTATGGATGTGAGCATGCAAGAATCGGTGGCTGAATGGGATGCCAGCAGATAGTAGACACCTATAGTGGCAGCATGAGATCTGTAACAAATACTGGTGTCACCATAGTAGTCAGTATTAGACAAGGTGACAAAACTCACTGCAGGAAATGTGCTGGGTCACATGTGTGTCCATAGGACACATACATGCTAGTCAAGGAGACTCACATACCTAACAATAGTCTCAGCCAGCAGGACAAGTGTAGATAAACACAAAAAAGGTTGTGCTAAGGCCTCTGATTGATGGCTATGGAGAACCCCCCCCCCCGACCTATACAGACAGACTACAACAGGGCAGGCAGTGGGATGTTAGTTCTGAAGGGTAAGAAGTCAGAAACTGAAATGTAGGTCAATCAAACCTAAGACCTGTAGTACACTGATATGCCTCTAGTCAGCATGATAGGTTAGAATACAGAATGAAATGGAGTACCTGAAATACCAGTACAGTCATGTATGTGTAGGTATAATAACAGTGGAGCACAGATTACCTGAGCTGGCCAAGGTAGCAGGGTAGATTGTAGCATGTGTACAATATGCAGGTGTGTGTGTGTTAGGTTGGTGTATGTTGTATATTGTGTGAGAGTGGTCAGTATGTATGCATGGTGAGGTTTGTCCTGGTGGCCATTGCCCAGTACTGCTGATGACAAGGCCAGGTCTCACAACTGCAGTGCCAAACACAATGCTTCCCAGCAAAACACATTCCAGCAGTAAGCCATAGTAAATGTTTGGAAGTAATATGTGTCACCATCTGAAAGATGGACATGGCATGAATGTTGGCCCAGATATACAAGCAGTACACAGGGGGAAGTACCCCAGACAGACAGTGTATAACATGTAACTGTCAAATGGACACATCCTTTGAATTGTACATACAGGTTTGCAGCACATTATTTGGGCTTGTAGTTGGGAATACCAATGTCATCTGGCCAAACACTGGCAGACCACAAAGGTCATAGGAATGAAGTATTGAGAAACAGATGATGTCCCTGCACAAGCCAGCATAGGTGGCATGCCCCATGCATATCTGTGAGTCAGATGCAAGTAGTGTCCGTAGCACACATACACCAAGCTCACCCCACCACCACCTACAGGTACCTCTCCGGTCTTATCCCTGCTGTTGGGAATGAGTACAATATGACCCACACCTGTGTATGGCAATAGCGAAAGGATGCAGCATGCAGAGTAGGTGTCCCATGCAGGTGTGGCGCTAGGTGTAAGCAGCACCCTGCCAGCATCCTCACCACTGGATCAATACTGACAGAAAGTATTGGCATGAACACCTTGCACACCTACCCTGTCACCCCAGGGGAATATAGTGTATTGCAGTCTGGGACTGTAGGAGTGCTATAGCTGGCCTGCATCACTACCAAATGGCCTACAGTCCTCTGCCAAAGGCCTGTGTCTCACCCATACTGCCAATGTATGTTATGTCATGGACTCCCAAATCACATTGGGGCAACTGGAGTATCATGAAATCACCTTGGAGTATGCCCAGTATACATGCTACGCTAGTGTGATATACTAGTTAGGTAGGAGTTATATTCCCAGACATGACAAGTGTGGAGATGTGTGTCTGTGTAGAAAGCAATGCTTTTGAGTCCATTCACAATCACTACAACCTCCATTGCCCTTCTTTGGCAAGCCTGCTGATGTCATTCACTTTGAAATACACCTTTGGGGAAAGAGTAGCCCAATAATCCCTGTGGCATGTGCTATAACTGTGTAATGTGGTAGTGTGATGTACCTAGTTAGGTAGGAGTTCCAATCCCAGACATGGAAACTGTGAGACTTAGTGTGTGTGTTTGTCATTCGTATCCTGTGTGGAGGTAACTCTGAGTGTGTAAACACTGGAGTCATTGTGGAGTGGGTTTTGCAAATTTCTTATATGGTGGGCCTATTATATGTCACAATGTCCACCTTACAAGGATAATAGATGTCAAACAGCAGAGAGGCTGGGGTTGACAATCCATACCCCTACATGTGACATCAAGGTCTGGCAAACAATTTAGGCAACCCTTGTATTACCCAGAGAACACTCTCAGCCCATGTCTCATACACAAACACACTTGGCTAGGCAACAACCACTATGCTGGTAGTTCCCTGCATATTGCCCACAGATAGTAACCATGGTGTGATTGCAGCAGACTACAGAGGGCATGGCATGTTGTCCCATCACTACAATAGGCACATAATTGCATTCAGAGCTCCTTCACTATGTTCCCCACTGGCCTCCTGCAACAACTGTAGTGCCAGCAAATGTAACCCACAAAGGACATACCATGCCTTATACACATGCCTTGTATGGACAGAGATGACACTGACACCAGGGAATACCTGTATCGTGCTGTCAATGGAGGTGCAGGGTCAACCTGGTGTCCATTGCCAGTTCCTGCCACATGAGGCCAGGAATGGCACATCTGATGATAACAATCTATGTACACAACATGCCCCAGACACCCCAGGTACACTTCCACATTTCACAGAATATGCATGTGGGACATGTGAACATCCCAGACACCATCCATGTCATGAACTATAGAACACATACATGGCAAGCATTGCACAGCACTGGCCACCCACAATAGTAACCCAGATGACTGGATGGTGAATACAATACCCACCTGTGTGGGCCAATCCAGACACTACACCCCTGAGCCACACTGTAGACCATTCTCATGTGGCCTGATGCCATGGTATACCCTTTACCTAGCCTTTTACAACCTTCTGGCACAGTCAACCACTACACCTGTGAAGCAATGTACCCATGCATGTCAGTACTGGCGACCTGTGTATGTGTGTGTGTGTGTGTGTGTGTGTGTGTGTGTGTGTGTGTGTGTGTGTGTGTGTGTGTGTGTGGAGTATAATAATTTGGACGCCATTCACACTCACTACACCTCCCATTGGCCTACTGAAGCACGCCATCTGATGTCAGACACCTTCACATACCCTTGGCCCATTTATCATCCCGATAACCACTGTGGTGCATGTGATACCTGCATATTACTGTATTGTGGCAAACTAGCTAGTTAGGAAGTCTAATCCTGACCCTGCCAACTGTGATAATGTGGGTGAGTCCCTGAGAGAATGTGGCTGTGTCAACGTTGGCACCTGTTCATGTGGACAGGCACATGTACTACACCTACCTTATCCCTCCTTAATAAGTGTTGCAGATGTCACTCACCATCAGATATACCTTTGGACAGCTTCCCAACATGTAAGCTCTGTGGCACATGCAATAACTGCATAGATATGTGATAGCAATACATAGTCAGGCAGGGGTTTGAAACCCGTAATGGTAGGTGTGTGACATGGGTCTATATTATATTCTTGAATGCTGACAATGTCGAATCTGACATTGTCGAAATGAGAATATCGAACGCTCAGAATCTCAAGCATGTAAACAGAAATCTCCGTAAGGGGAGATTTCCATTTACTGCAAAGTAGTGCGGTCTCGGAGTTGGTATATTTAAGTAGTGGGGGATTTGGGGGGTGCAGCCCACCATGTAAGGGCTGGCTTAAACCCGTTAGGGTACTTTTTTCTTTTTTGTCGTTTTGTAAGTTCGATGTTTAAAGGCATCGACTATATGGTGTCGACCATATGTTATTCGATGTTTTCAAACATCAGTCTTATAATATAGACCCGTGTAACACAAACACTCTTAGGTTTTACTCTCCCACCCCCTCCCTGTCTTACTTTGTCTCTGTCTGTCTCTCTCACTCCCTCTCTGGTGGATGTGGAGAAGTACACCTGCTTTGCTTAGGCAGTGGCTTGTGTTTTGTAAGTGATGTTTATGATCAGCTGATGGCCTCTGCACGAATTGCAGTCCCCCACTAGCTGATTGCATGTGGAACAACTGTGGTAACATTCCCATAGACAGTTGCATGGAAACACACTCCTATACCTAAGAACATCATGTGGGTGTTGGGCCTTTTCATTCACTGTGAGCAGGACCTCATGTCGGTGTTTGGCAAACAGCATCACAGATGGTATTGGGATATACCTCTAACAACATACACTGTGGAGACAGGCCAACAAACAGGAGGGGGATGTTCCAGACATGACTACAGAATGTAAGTGTTGCTCTTCTGCATTTGGAGAAATGTTGGTTTAACAGAGTTTGTGTGGATATGGCTGGTCTACATGATTTAATACCTGTCATGATAGTGTTATGTGTTTGAGAAAACTCCCACCTGTAGGGTTATCTGCAGACTGGGCAGTGTTTGGAGTCTTATGCTTCTTGTGTTACTCACAGATCACCTATCTTAGAACTGCAGAAGCATAGTCTGAGGATTGCAGTCAGTACATGGTGACAGCCATGACAGTCACTGAATTCATATCCCTCATTGGACATATGTCACAACAAGCCCTGTTACAACAGTAAATGTATGAGGGTATCACAGCAACATGCCAATATTGGCCCAGTGTTTGTGGCTCCAGCCACACGTCTGTCAACCTTTGTACATATGTCATGCAGTAAGAGGTGCATATGTTCTGTACACCATTATTTATTGACATCATACCTGATAACAAGCCAGTCAGATATCAGACTGCTAGACATGTTATGTACAGTAGGAGTTATTTCTGAGGACATAACCTGGTCATTCTGTGGTTGTGTGTACAGTAGTGGGGTCCGTGTACTTATGGTGAATGTCAATAGTATGCGTATTGTGAATACGTAAGTTGGCCTGTGTACAGACTATGGTAGATGTCATTGTTCTTGGTCCTGTTCTATCTGATGCTACATGCTGCTCCAGTGTATAGTACCCTATCAGCTCACATGTTTGTAGGGCCAAACAAACACATGTCCCATACCACAGACAGGCATTGGACCACACTGTGTCGTGACCCAGTATATGTAGGGTTAATGTGTGAGTGGCACATATGAGGATGGTGTTGATCAGACAGTCCATATAGTGTAATATTAAGCTTACGTACCATATGTGCCTGTGGCTGTGTTCACATTGGTTGTGGGTATGCACTTTCACACAGGTGTCTGTTACTCTGTGCTGTGACATGCCTGTAAAGCCTGCTATATTTGCAGGTATATGTGTATTCCCACATACAAAATGTAGGCCAGTGTTGTGGCAGTCTGCCTGTAGTTTGCACAGTGCTTTGTTACATGCCTAGCAGCTTAGTGTAATTACCCAGTGTGATGTTATGTCCAGATATTTGGAAGAAGTACTGCTGCCGGGCCACCATAACTGTTATGTATTTCTGACAAAGCAGTGGGATTCTGTAAAGATGTATGTCACTAACTAGTGGGTAGTATGTGGCCATGTGACCTCTTCACCACCAGTTATTATGTGTCAGGACAGACATGAGTGTGTGAATGCATACACTGTGTCGGCATATGTAGTCCAGTATTTATGTGATATACCCATGTACATGGCTGTTAACATCCACATTGTCAGGCTTGGTCCACATGTCTCGCATGAAGGAGATCTGTGTATACCTCTGGGTTGACCAGAGAGCACCAGACTGTCCACATATATTGATCATATCTCTGCTGTAGTCCACAGGATCATTACTGTGTTATCAGTGGTACTGTATTATGATGTTCTTAGGATGTCTGTCAGTAACCAATGGCGTACATGTCAATAGCAGATGTGACCTTCCACACACAACATGTCTGTTAAGACAACCCCTGTTACAGTAGCAACAGTCTGCATATATACCTTCAAAATGCACTAAGAGGTTGAGACTATTAGTGCTGAGGTAGGACTCCACTCCATGTTCTGGACATATGGTAAACATCTATGTGTGTGTATATATATATATATATATATATATATATATATATATATATATATATATATATATATATAGCTATATAGATATATAAACATATACATATCTACATGTATATATATATATATATATATATATATATATATATATGGTTCCCCTTCACAAAATCGAATGAATGGAAGCCCGAAATGCATAAGCTCGAGACCAGAATCTCAAACTTCCATTCACTCAAAATTGTGAATGGAAAGTTTAGGGTTAGAAAAAAAGAGGTCAGTTACACTTTTGCAGGGGGCTAGGCCCCCCTACACCCTTGCAGCTGTCATCTAAGAGCTGCATGACCACACTATAGTGGAGAACTGGGAAATCTTCTGTTTTGCACTTATGCATATAGCGCAGAATGGGAGATTTCCCTTTCCTTCGCTGTAGTGTGATCTCAGAGTAGGAATATTTAAGTAGGGGAGGTGTGGAGGGTGCAGGGGGGTAAAGCTCCCTGCAAAACCATTAGAAAGGTGCTTTTTTTTTATTTCCCCTTCACATTTTCATGTTTTTGTAAACTCGAGATTCTGGCTTCAGGGTTCTGAATTTCGACTTTATAGGAATTCGATCTTGTGAAGGGGAACTACATATATATATATATATATATATATATATATATATATATATATATATATATATATATACATATATATATAATAAAAACACATATATCTACATATACACATCTATATATGTCTACACATATACAAATATATAGATATAGTTATAGATATCTACATATATATCGACATAAATAGATATATCTGTATAGATATATATTCACATATAGTTATAGATATCTACATATATCGACGTAAATAGATATATCTGTACATATATGATGTACACACACACACACACACACACACACACACACACACACACACACACACACATATATATATATATATATATATATATATATATATATATATACAGAGAGATCTATAAATGGCCATATATATGATGCACTATACAGATGTGTATAAATACATATATATGAATATATATGTGTATTTACATGTAGACATATATCTACATATGTATATGTATATATCCATATCCTTGTCATGTGTAAACATTACTATTGTGTATACCTTCCCAGATTTCTGATATGTGCATATTTAGATATAACAACATATGTGATGCAACAGTAATATCACTAACATGTACTATACAATTGTAGAAGTCACAGCGATTGTTCAATACTATTCAATATGTCTACTGACAGATGTATTGGAAATACAACTGTCTTCACAGTTGTCATGGTGTAGTGGTTAACTGTTGTGACTATATTGTACAGGTTCTTGGGTTCAAGACCTGCAAGGGCTATTTTGTTGCTGGGTAGAACAAGGGCTGTTGGATACAGAGTGGTTAAGGCAGTTCTGAGCAGCTTTAAGCATGTTTGCTCGAGTTTGCGTGAAGCTAAGTGGTGCTAAGATACGGTTAAATGTACAGGCGATTACACCATGTAGGCTTCGCTTACCAGTGTACAGATATGCTTAGCTGTTATATTGCAGCAATGCTGACACCTGCTAAGCATGGCTCAGCCCTGGTAACCTGTGCTCACATCCCAGTCTGATAACATAGCAGGGTAATGACATCTGTAATTGGTGTATGTAATGCCATGTACATAATTCCTCTATGTGCTGTCAGTACAGTAGCAAGGGTATGAGTGTCATGTCTGGGACACTTGAGTATATATGACCTGTACAACACTCTTATCCATGTGAATGTGTTACATACAAGGGTAGTATCCCAGGTTATGTGCCATCACACTGGCATGTAGTGTATCATGCCGTTACTACTATTGACAGTGCTTTCCCAAGCAAGAGTAGATTGCTAATTGTAGTACTGGCAACAAGCACCCCTGCATGCATAGATGGACTCTGATTCCTCACTGTCATGTTCCTGGTGTGTGAGCTGTGTTACAGTATATATTTCCTACTGGATAATGATTTGACATGTGGAAATTAACTGTAGACTACTGTCTGTATAGCACATGTCAGTGAGGGCTGCCAACATGTAGTAATGGCATACATATTGGTGTCAAACGTCTATCTGTTGACACATTCATCTGACTGCATAGCTAGTTGGCAAGCTGTCTGTCAGTTCCTGTATAGATGTGCAGATATCAGGTATCCAGCTTGGATACGTACAGGCAACCTATGTTTGACTTATACTGACATGTCTGCCCAGCTGTGTTATAACTGGCTCAGATAGGACACAATACCCTGTATGCACTACATGCCACAGGTACCTCCACTACACTACACTACCACAGTCAACAGAACATGATTGGGTACAGGTCTCCAACACAGACACTAACCATGTTTTGTAATACATGTTGCATACATGCCAACTGGATCACCTCACTGGCCATTTGCAGGAGGCACTCAGAGGACTGGCTGATACATGTCACTCTCACCCTGAGGGTCACCATAGTGGTGTCTGTAGATAGATTGCCTGCTGGCACATGGCAGGTGGCATGATACCACTGTACACACATCCCCTACACTTCCCATAGCTCCATGGACAATAGCCAGGTACACACCTATGACCACCTGCAGCGATGCACCCCAGTACTGACAAATGTGTACATGTGCATTACTGAGAATACCAGTGTCTGTGTGTTAGTACACCTGTAGTTGGGAATACCATGAGGCCCTTCACACTCACCGCAACACCCATTGCCATAGTTAGATGTGGCTGCTGTATCAGACATTACATGTACCCTATTACACTCCTCTCCCTAAAGTCTACCTGAGCCTTGTAGTACCAGCACAACACTGTTTTAAAAATGGGTTAATAGGCATGGGATACCCACTGATTTCTGGCAAGTGTGTGTATGTGTGCATGTGTATATATCTGTAGGGTGCAGCATTCTGAGGCCACATACTCCTATTACAATATGTATTGTCACACAGTATTACGGCTCTTGCTGCCCATAGGGGAGGCATGACAATGCATCATCCTACTATGCCTGTGGCATGTGCATTACATGCATATCCCTGTAGTACCACTCTTGGGATGGACAATGGGTTATATTGAAGTCCTGGTCAATGTGTGATGGTGGGTATGTCAGAGTGTCATCATAGGTTCCAGTAAATACAATATCCACAGTGGGGTGTGGGTGCTATGTACACTGTCATTACACCATGGTACCCCCGGTACATGTCCCATGTACCACTGTATTGTGACCACTGTCACCATCAACCATACAGGCAAAGAAACAGTTAACTTGTTCTAATACTATGAAGTAAAATTTACTAAAAGAAGTACAAAAAATGTTATGTTTAGCAAGGGCATTATTTAAGTTCTTTGCCCTGATGGCTCCTAGATGCTCCTTAATTAGAACAAGTTAACTGTTTTTTTGGAGATTGGGAATTATATTTAGAACTAAGAGAACTTAAATGGCAATTACTGCTTAATTCTGAAACATACCCCGGTCTGAATGAAAGTGTCAATATTAAATGCGCTTTAAAATGGAAGATTTAATTCTATTTTGACAGTTGTTCTATTTTGACAGTTGCTTTCTTTCTACAAAATGTGTTTGCATCCATCCATGACCTTTGACACACTTGTTAGTCACCACTTGTACAGTTATATGAATATTCATGTCTCCTACATGCATATTTAGTGCACACTGTACATTTGTTCAATGATTAGCTAACACAAGGGAGTGTTTATTTAATATTCATGCCCCTGTCATTCATATGTATGTTCATGGTTATTGTGTTTAGATGATTGGCACAGTTTAAATATTGTCTGGTTGTACTATTGGTAACTGTACTAATAAGTTATAAGTAGTTCATTTTTTTTTTGTTTACATGTGACTCTAGTTACATATAATGTAAGTATTGTTGACTATAGGTTATTCTGATGAAGCTCTTCCACCTGAATAAGAGCGAAAGCTTAATCATCTATTCAGTGTCTGAGTTTTTATTTCCTTTCTACTAGCTCAGTATTAATTACTATGCCTAAAAGAAGTCTGAATTTATATATATATATATATATATATATATATATATATATATATATATATATATCTGTATATGCATATATATATATATATATATATATATATGTGTGTGTGTGTGTAGACATATATATCTATAGATGTATGCATATATATATATATATATATATATATATATATATATATATATATATATATATATATATATATATATAGATATATATAGATATATATAGATATATATTTAAATATATATATATATAGAGAGAGAGAGATACACACACACACACACACACACACACACACACACACACACACACACACACACACACACACATACATACATCTACATGCATAAATACATTTCCTGTAGTGTTGAATGACTGTACTGGATGATATATTTGTAAAAACATCAGGGTTATATATATATGACATGGCTTAATAGTAAATCACTTTAGCTATGGTGTGCAGGGTCCTAGGCATTTTGTTGCTGGGCAGAACAAAGTCCGTTGGATACAGAGTGATAAAGGCACTTTTAAGCAGTTGTAAGCGGGTTTGTGTGAGTTTGCGCTATGGTAAACACTGCTAACTTCAGTTTCTTATATTGATTTAGTTTCTCAATTGCATAACCTGTGTAGGCATTGCTTACTCCCGCACAAACAGGCTTAAACCCGCTTACTGCTGCTTAAAAGTGCTTACTCTCACTTAAGCCTGCACTAATTTCTTTAAAAGAAATGAAAAAGGGTTGATAGGAAAGTGGTGAAAAAGGGGCACAAAGAGGGAAAGACAGTAGGGAAAATAGCTAGGGATGTGCAGGACGGTTGTAGGGAAGGTCCATAGCTGCCCATTTCTTCTACAGCAACAGCTGTGCATATACACTGAATTTGAAGATAGATTTGGACACTCAAACCCCTGAGAGAGGGGTGAGGACAACAATAATATGTTGTGAAGCCAATTAGACCAGATTACATGTGTACAGTGGATATGTGTGTGAAATGGACAGCTATGTATAAGGTGAGATTTTTTTTTTTGGGAACAGATTGCCCCTTTTTTTCAGGTGAGAGTGGGATGTTGGGGAGGGATAGTATGTATATTTGGGGAGGTAGAATAACAGACAAGACAGCATACAGGGGAGGTATATGACACATGTGGGGAGTAAACACCTTGATGGGGAGGGGTGTTTGGAAATCGGAAGCCCATGAGCCCCCTAGTGGATACAGTGGGACTAAGATCCCCACCCATGGGCAGTCACCACTGTACCTTCACAGCTCCGAAGGTGGCTGTGCTGGGGGCTGAGTAGGCGGACAAGGCTGACCCTCTGGTTGCAACACGCAGCCCTCAAGCTGGCATAGCAGATCTCCAAACTCCCTGCGGCACTCACTACACACCACTCCCTGGACCTGGCAACAGGTGACAGTGTCCTGTCCACCCCCGCTCCCAGGGGGGACAAGCCCCATCCCCTGAGGTGGTTCCACACGAAGGTGGTGCAAGACCAGCAGATGAGGAGGTCCCAGGGAGGGCCCCAGACATGCTGGTGCCCAGTGCCACATCCAGATGAGGTGGGATAGGTGGGTCTGCTGGGACCGGCCTTCCTAAACGTGCTATGGTGTTTCAATTTTACAAAATATGTGGGTTAGTAATAGTCAACACATTCCAGGATTAGGTATAATGGCATGCATAGATATTCCCATTAACCCAAAACACCAGATATGGAACAGTTTCATAGCAAACAGAACACATGCATATATGGAACCACAGTGGCCATTACAACAGCATGCAGGTACATTGATGGCAGCATGCCACCAATGTGGGAGTATTTCAACATGGCACATGCATAGAAACAAATTTAAATATTTATCAAACAATAGGACATATGTCCCAACAGTAGATTTAATGGAGCACATACCAATTGAATTGTATATTTAGTTTATTGTTGCAAATATAGTGGGGGGTAAAGAAAGATGTCAATTAACAGCTAGTATATTCCTGTAGTTCTCATTACTTTCCTAGTCAGTGCTGTGATATGTACCTTACAGGTATTAGTACACTACCCTATGGCCTTAGTTTGGACAGTGGTATGGATGTAGACAACTACATACATGAACTGAGTTTTACTTGCAGTATACACCTCTTACCTGGTATACCTGTAGAGGTATTGTTTGTTAACACTACCTAACTGATACACATATTCCCAGTTGCCAGGTTGATGTTATGCACATACATACCTGTCCATCTTTTATTGCACACACTCTGGGCATGTCTTGACCACATGCAGGTGAACAGGGACATATTTTGACTATTGCCCTCTTAAACTGTTGGTGAGTTGTACAATGACAGGTTTGTTTTCATTGACATTTTCCAAATATGTACAGGCCTGACAGTCAGTTATATGACATGAAATGCTGCCTACATGTCAGAGATTAGCACGCTGATATGCCAGGGGGACAGGGTAATAGCCGTCAGATATGGACCAATTAACTGGACATTCTGGACAATTCTATACACTTATGGGGCATGATTCTGCATACAGCTTACTACCACTCCCAGGATTCAAACCATGGCTGTGTCTGCTAAAATAAAACAGTGTCCATCACAGCTGAGTGCGCTATATAGATATTGCTGTGTATCTCTTCTCTGATTTCTGCCTATAAGTCTCCTGTGGTTTTAAATCTGACCTTGTAATTACAACAGTCTTATACAGGATTTCCTAGACTGTTTTATTATGTAGCACAGTGTGAGTGGCAGTGATAAGTAATACCTTATTTTTCAGAGCAACTGCAACACTAACAATGCCATACAATACCAGAGTAAACAGTACCAGTACAGGATATCAATCTTTTATTTCTAGGCACAGTTTTCATATCTGACAGACCAGTGAGGGCAATGTTTGTTAGCACCTGAATGTTGCCACACATATTACCAGATTCCACATTAGTATTATGCACATACATCTCAATCTTTTACTGCACACACTCTGGTCACAGCTTCACAACATGGGGGTGGAAGTAGGACATACTTGGCTTATTACTTTCAAAACATTTTGGGCAGTTGCTAGAGTGACAGGTTTGTTCTTATAAATGTCTGGCAATTAGTTGTATTTCTTATTTGCTGCCTAAACATCTGGGATCATCCCACTGATTTCTCATGTGGGCAGGGTGACAGGCAGTGGATATGGGCCAATTAACTGGACATTTTGGACATATCTGTACAGTTATGGGGTATGATTCTGCATACAGCTTACTAACACTCCCAGGATTCGAACCATGGCTGTGTGTGCTGAAAATGCAACAGTTCACGTCTTAGTTGAGTGTGCCATTTGGATTATGTTGTTTATTTGTTCACTGTTTTATGTCTAAGTCTCTCTCAGTTGCACTATATGACCTCTTGCGATACAACAGCCATATACAGACATTCCTACACATTTTATTTATGTAGCACAGTGTGGGTAACAGTGCTTAACAGTACAGTACTATTAAGAGATTGCAACTTTACATTAACATATGATACCAGAGTAAACACATGTAGTCCAGCAGTTAGACCTTTATTGTCAGGCTATTATGCTTTTATTTACATACAACCTATATGAGACTCTTCCTGCCATATTCTCTGGTGTATGCAGTACATGCCTTAAACAATACAGGTTTTATACAGGCAATTAACTTTCTACTACTTTTAGATTTATTTCCTATGACAGTACATGCAAGAGTATTACTAACCTGCCTCGCGTCACAACCTCTGCAATCTACAGGCATGGGCTTCCTGGTTCGCAGCCCACTCATCTGCCTCTGTGAAAGACATAAGAGGAATATTTAAACATACCTATTCATAATATACATGAGCTGGTAATTATTAAACAGGTAGTGGACTGATACTTACACATGGCTGGGACATCCCCCGTCCTCCTAGCCTCTTGGATCCTCTGATCCAAGAGATCCCTCTTTCTCCACTTCAGGTCGGCATAGTGATGCCTGACCCGCTCACCAGTTCAAGGTACACCAGTGGCACTGGTGAGGTCTCGAGCGAGATGGTCCCATGCTTCCGCTTTGTATTGGTAACCCTGGTACTGGCCCTGCAGCAGTCTCTGGTCATGGTCTTTAACAAGGAGTCCTGGCATGACTCTGGACTCCTGGATGCCCCAGTGCTGTACCTGAAAGTGCACACCCTCTCCCATACCAGTCATAGTGCCTAGAGGAGGAAGGTGCAACCAGTTATGAGATGTAATCCCATCTGTTGGGTTTAAATAGGGCTGATTTCCTGCACTTTGCCATGATTGGACAGTTTTGAAAATGCTAAGCTATGGGCAAACCTTTTTAGCTGAGGTTGGCATTGCTTAAAGGGGTAAACCAATGGGCAAACTGATTTATCTGGCCTACACATTGCTTACACCTACTAACCTGGGCTGTGCAATGCTTAGCATTGCTTACTTTTTAATTTGCATACTATTTGCTGTTTGACATTGATTTATTATTCATTACATGTTATATATGTGTCTGGTATCCATGATTCATGTGTATGTACACTGTATGGGGTCCTTGTGTTTATTAGGGGATTTCAACACTTTATTACAATGAGACCTCACATCTGGGCTTAATGCAGTACTCCAGGTCACATATTTATGTTATGTAGTAGGTTATACAACATAAAACTGTATATAGATTCCTTTCACATGTTAAATTTGATTTTCCTATAGTGAGGATCTGTTTGGTGATACCTCAATTGTATGTACTGCTGTGATGGCTTAGTGGTTAACTACCGTGAGTATAGTGTACATGGTCCTGGGTTCAAGACCTGCAAAGGCTGTTTATTTTGTTTTTGGCCAGAACAGCAGCTGTTGCATACAGAATGATTAAGGCACTTTTAAGCAAATGTAAACGGGTTTGCACGGATTTGCGTGAGTTTTCGCAAAGGTAAGCAATGCTAATCTCTGGTTAAATATGCTTACAGAGAGTTAGCTTCAATATTGCTTTACCTGTCTGTGCATTGCTTACCCCCATGCAAATGGGCTTAAACCAACTTACTGCTGCTTAAATATGCTTTCTCTTGCTTAATAGTGCTTACTCCTGCTTACCCCAGCACTAATTTAGACAGTAATGTAAAATGGTTCTTGGGAAGGTGGTGGATTTGGACACTCTATGGATTTATCATTCATTACACATTGTACCTTTGATTTGTATCCCTGATTCATGTGTACATATACTGTATGGGGCACTTGTGTTTATTTGTGGATTTTACAACATTATGACAATGACACCTCACATCTGCATTTAATGCAGTACTCCATTTCACAAATATATGTTATTTAGTAGGTTATGCAACAAAAAATATTGTCCATAAAGTGATCTGACATGGAAAATGGAATGTACTGGAGTGACACTCGAACTGGGAATAACTGCTCATAAGGCGAATGTTCTGCCCACTGCACTATTGCAGTACTGCTTCATTTGCATCTATCTTGATATTTATCCTCTTGTGCCATTTAAGCTGCAATAAACGTAGCTAAGTAATGGGCACACCCACGCACCTACAGTTAAATTTTATCTGTTTGATAAAAAGAAATTAGCGTGTTTATATTTTAAATTTTAACTATTGCTCTTATAAACTTGGAGGATGTTGCTGGGGGTATGTGAACACATATGAGCGGTCTTCCTCATTCTTATTGCTAACCTGCTGTTCTTGCTTGCAGGGGCATGTATATTCTGAGAGGTCTGCTCTCAGACACGCCCCCTGCACTCGTACATGCTCCGTGTCTGTTTAGGAGCTCAGGCAGCATGCCTTCATTAATATGCCTGGCACGCTGCCATGCTGCTCCTAAATGTCTGCTTCCATGCAGGACTAAGCTAGTCCTGCATGGAAGAATAGTGGATCTGGGGGAATAACTAATAAGGGGAACTGTATTCCATAATCATGAAAGGAGCTGTGTAATGCATCTGGTATGTTTTTGTATTTTTATTAATTTGCCTGATGCAGTGTTAGATCCACCAGCATTATTCCAGACTTTCAAATAGAACAGCATCAAATATAGGTATGCTTTCACTGCATCAAACAATACACACTAGCAGATCTCTCTACTGTTTTGGGGGACATTCTTACTTTCAGGCCCAATTTATCTCTGCACAGGATTGTCTACTTTTGTAGGTATGCCCCCTTCTCCCAATTTTCTAAATCCCCTCATCACATGATTTTTGTAACTGTCTAGTACACAAAACAAAACACCACATGAGCAACATACTAGTAGCAATAATAAGGAAGACATCTTACAACTCCCTTTAGTGAAGCAAAAATAAATGACCTTGTGATAGAAATTCTGCCATGCAGTTCATTAATGTCTATACATTTTACATTCTCTCCTTGATAATGTGCTTTTTCCTTCATGTTGCCGCTTTGTTTAAACACTTTTCTGAATAGTATCTCACATTCCTGCAAGAGTTATGTGCTATATGATATTGAAATTTTATGTTAATTAGAGGTCCAGATATTAGCCAGATGATCCTATTTTTCAAGGGCCTTTGTTATTTTCAATGTCTGCAGGTTGAGAGGTATAAACACTAGGCAGAGGTGACCCCTAAGTAATCTACAAGACAGAATATAGTGACAATTTCAAAAGATTTTTTGAACTGTTCTAGTTACAAATCCCTTCAATTTTTCTAGTAAGGGATTATTGTACATTACGTTTTTGTTTAAAGGTTATAAGACTCAATGAATCAGATCAGTGAGATGCAAAGTGGCACCCCAAACTCTCTGAACTGCTGAAGTCATTTTAAGTTAGTTAGGCTACAGAATCCTTTCATAATATTGGTAGATGAAAACTGGTCAGGTCAAAATTCAAAATGTCTACTACTGTCCAACATCTTTAATGAGCGTCATTTATGGTATGGCTATTTTGCAATCAATTAATGAAGCATATTTTATGAAACAGACATTTTGTAATCATGATTTAGGCCCTTTTTGCCGAATCCCACAATGCTACATTTATTGATATCTAAGATGAAGTCATCACTACTGTACCAAGTGTGCATTTTTACACCATTTTGAATTTCAATCTCTTATTGAATTATGCTTATGCTGCCCAATCACATTCATGACCATATTGGGTATGTATGAGAATTGTTGAGACACTATAAGCACAAATAGTGGACTACCAGTACTAAAACCTTGTTGGGATAAACACTAACCTCCTACCATGATTTACTGTGTCCTGTTTAATCATTTTTACATAGAAATTGACATTTAATATTTCCTTATGTGGCATACTGCTGAATGCATAACCAAGGTCAGGCTGAAAATCAGCCCAGCAGAAATATCAAAGAAACAAAGCCAGAAGGCAAGTAAGGAAATTGCTCTTCATTGTAGAATAGCTGCTAAAATATGCCATTAAAACATTCAACACACCCTTTTAAAAATTGACTTCCACAGAACAAGGTTTAAGTATGAGAATGAAGTGTACAAATGGGAAGTATAAAATTTACTATGATGCCCCTCTATAGAAATAATTGTACCCATTTAGTAATGTTGCACGCCTCCAATTACATCTGAAGTTATGCCTCTCTACCATATCTTGGGAAACTCAAAAAAGCAAACCGCTAACAAACTAATAATTACCTATACAGGTACAACTCACTGTCCAGTTGCCATCACAGGTTCACAAAAGTCTGTAGCATTCATATTGATCTTCCCCATTGCAAACACCATACTCACTAAAACAGATTAAGATCTATCAATAGATGTTCTATTATCAGGATGAAAGCATATCTACTATACTTGCTAGCTATCAACTTTCGTCCATTCATTTGAGAGGTGGCTGTGAAATCAGTTATTCAGGATTAAGATTTATAAAACCTTTCACCATGACCACTGTATCATTTGGAATTCCTCAGGGCTCTGTCCTTGCCTCTTCTTTTCACCATTTATAAATCTTCTCCAAACCTTAAAATATAAATCAGTTTGTGCAGTTATAATCTTGTGATCTTTAGATCTTTTGCATCTCTTAAATGAGAGCTATCAAATGTCCTTAATAACCTGCTCACTGATTTAATACTAAGCAGGTAATTTTAAGTGGACACAAACCAAAACGTTCTTTGGCACATGTAAGACTGATACCCTTCCCAAATCTAGTTCACATCTTTGACAATTGGGGACTGCTATAGATTTTATACAGGCTTGATTTATTATTATATCTTAAAATTCTACATGTTTTTTTTTTATTATTTTTTGGTCTGTATGTAAGTAGGCTGTCAGCTACCAACTTGCTCCTCTCCTCTGTCTCAGATGGTAGGATTCTTTCCTGTCCTGCTACTTCCCCTACTAAGAGGAGACTGAAGTATCCCAGTGTAGCATTGTTCAGCCACATTGTGATTCTTTCCTACCCAGTCCCTGTACCTGCACTTAATTACAATGACATGCCATTAAGGGTTAAGAAAATGTGTTGATGCATTTCACACCTTGTAAGCACAAGACAACTCCCAATATCACCACTTCGGCAATCCCCAAGATTAAGGCCCCTTACCTCCCCCAGGATAAGGTGAGCCAGTGAAATACTGCAACATTTCCCATATTCCCAGCTGAATCATTAGATCTGGTGCTCTCTAGTCAAACCCATGTCACCTGTTTCAGGTGCTCCATTTCTCAGCACCATGGTGCCAACTTGTATGCTTGCTTTAACAGTACCCTGCATTAACAGATTTAATTGTAACCCACTGTAACATTGCTCCTACACTTTCTGTTTCAGTTCTCCTGTATTTTCCCCCATCCCAGTCACTCACTACCTTTTGGGGGACAGAGGGGGGAATTTAGCCCATTGCTATAGTCAAACTTCAATAAAACTATCATGTTAAGCAAAAAATGTCAGAAGCAGAAACAGCCAGTGCTGTTTAAGTAATCATGCTTTATTTTTTCTTACAGGTCTCAATGAGAAATCTTGAGAATGCCAAGCAAATCAAAACTAAAAAATTAAAACTTATAGTAAATCCCATCTTATTTGTTCCAGTGTCTTATATTTACTGAATTGAACTATCTGTATAAACAATGACTTACAGGTAGTTTTGCTGCAATGACGAACATTCAGCACAGGAGCATAGATACCACAGCATTAAAAAGAAATTTAAAAATACTCTCCCTTAATCACACCTAAGCTACTGCAGCCACAAAAGGATGACAAAACATAGCAGCTTAACTCAGGGTGCATTCATTTGTCTGAAAGCTTATCTCTAGTTTCATGTCTGGTGATATGATTTCCTCTGAAGTCCTTTTCTGGGATAAGTACCAATATAGAAAGGCCCCATTTTCTGACTTTCTATTATTCAGACATTGTACTGATACCTGCTATCAAGTTTAACCTGCTGAAGGATTGCTCACAATTTCACAGACAATTGAATTTGCAGCTAAGAGCCACAGTGACCGTCCTGAAGCAATTTCTGTGACAAACCATTTCAGAAATGAAAGCAGTGAACTTGGTGTGTAGCCTTGCAGTACTCTTAAAAAAGATGATTTGGAAAGCTTTTGAGTCACCTATCAGTATAATATTTTATCCAACATTTTGTTCTCCTCTTTGCAGTACCACAGATATATGTTTAGTGCTCAGCTAAACTGAAGATACGTATTTGATGTATGCATTTAATTATTGACAAGGGCAAGCTGCCAAATGTGTTGCTTTACCTCCACAGCAGTGACAAGTTTTCAATGAAATGAAATTCTTTTAACATTAATATTCCTTGTAGGATCACCAGCTTGCATGTCTCAAATTAACCAAAGAGCTTTAGTTCATTCA
Source organism: Protopterus annectens (assembly GCF_019279795.1). NCBI lineage: Eukaryota > Metazoa > Chordata > Ceratodontiformes > Protopteridae > Protopterus > Protopterus annectens. The sequence continues at coordinate 495,018,830 of NC_056738.1, forward strand.
TCCATCACTAGGACTTTCTATGGGAATTATAGCTGAAAATGGCTGAAATACAGGAAACATTGCACAATTAACACTCTGTCCATTTTGGAGTAATTTGTGACAGAGAACAGAGGCAAAAGGCAGAGATAAGACATCAGACTTTTTAATACTATACTCACTTCCTAATTATATAGTTTTACTGTACTGTGCCACTGGCCCAGTAATATGCATTACAAGAAATATGCCATAAAAGAATGAGAGCTACATGTAATCTGTAACAATGTTTCACTTGTATATCTTCATATGTAAGCATGAGTGAGTGAAGGGCTGCAAGTATATGCACATTGTTCCTACTGTGTCAACAGTATGAATGTAGAACTGTTCATGTGATTCCATAATGTGGTCTTGTACAGCTCTTCATAACTATGCCAGGGACACAGAAAATAAACTTACTGAGTGATGTGAAGCAGTTTGATCACTGTGTGTATCTATGTGTGGGTGTGTACATAGGTGTGCATGTTTAACTTTGCTCTCATCTTTTGACATGCTGCAGTTGTGACTTCCCATCAATAAACTGACTCAATCCAGTGACTCAGTGGAGCAGGTACTACTGTAGGTAGCTTAGGGAAGGGCCAAGCTCAGGTTTCATACCTCTTTCCAGTCAATGAACCAAGATTTGAACTGTAACAGAGTCCCAGACTGATGTAAAACTCTCAACCACTTTTACTGAATAGATGCACACATGTGTGTCTGTACATCTATAGAGCTATGATTACTTAATGTCGACACATCACAATGTCAATGGCAAGAATGTCAGCCACAGAAGGTAGACAAAACGCTATCAACTGCACACATGCAAAGAAAATTCTCACCACATGCAACCAAAAAAAATTGTACAGGGCAAGCCCCTCCTGTTAATTATATATACTATTTCCAAGATCATACAATCCTCAGGGAAAGAATATTCCTCCATCTATGGATTGCCGATCACACATCTGTCGACATTGTATTGTCAACATAATTCAGTGTACCCGTGTATGTGTATATGAAATTACACAAATACACAGACATTGAAAAGTCAGTGGCAAACTAACTCTGACTAAAAGGATGTCTAAGTGATGAAGGTTTAATCAGTTAATCATATTATACATAACTAGACAGATGCTAGCAGGTTTGCATCTGTTTTATACACACATCTCATACCTCTCAACCTCTTAGCACAATAAATCTGAACAAAGCCTAAATTAATGGGGTGATTAAGGCCCCAAAATAGGGACAGGTTTTAAATATTGCTTTCATAAATTTAGTAAGTTGCTAGAATGAGACGTTTTCTGTCTTTTCTTGTTTCTACGTTGGAAAGACAAAAAAAACTGAAAACAAGACTCACATGCCACCTTACATACATTACAGGAATCTAAATGCTTCCTCAAAACATGAGCATCAGCAACCTGGACACAAGACCTTCCTTTTTCACATCGTAGATAGACTGTGGCAGGAGGACCTAGAAGAACCATTTAATGATTTCCTTGAAAGAAAAGAACTGGACTGGCAGATCAGACTCAAAGCCTCTAAAGCTCTGGGTCTTTACACCCAGATCTCTATCTCCAGTGTGTTAAACCTTAGGAAGTTACATCACCACACATACTATTGAGAGAGAGAGAGAGAGACAGATGGAGAGAGAGAGGGAGAGACAGATAGATAGAGAGAGAGAAAGACGGAGAAAGAGAGAGAGGGAGAGATGGGGACAGAGACAGGGAGAGATGGAGAGGGGGAGAGAGAGGGACAGATGGAGAGAGAGGGAGAGAGACAGAGGGAGAGAGAGAAAGACAGGGAGAGAGAGACAGGGAGAGAGAGAGAGAGAGAGAGAGAGACAGGGAGAGACAGAAAGGAAGAGAGAGAGAGAGAGAGAGAGAGAGATGGAGAGAGAGATACAGATATAGATACACACATATAATATATATATATATATATATATATATATATATAGCTATAGCTATATATATATATATATATATATATATATATATATATATATATATACATACACACACACACACACACACACACACACACACACACACACACACATATAGATAGATAGATAGATAGATAGATAGATAGATAGATAGATAGATAGATAGATATATCTAGATATAGATATACAGATATATGAAGACTACTAGATCTGAAAAAGTCTAAGGTTTAGTCAAATATGACTGATTCATGCCTTATGTTTTCATTCTTCATTTGTGCAATTTTACTTTTCACATACATGTCTCAAATGTTTTTATGTCACATTGATGCTTAAGTAGATTTTTTCTAAATTTGGGTAAATCCTTCCTCAGGTTGCAAGACCCCTTGAAAAACTAACACCATCCTGCTCTTTACTGGATCTAGATGAGCTTTATTCACATGCATGGTTCATTTTAGGTGGAGTTAATGTCCACACTCTTATTTTTATTTAAAAATAAAGAGGCTTGGCCACTAATTTGTGCAGCCCGCATATCATACTCCTAAAAGCCCCTCTGATCACCAATCAGCCTAGCCTTTTTTTTCCCCACCGTTCCCCCTCCCACCCTTCAGACTCCACACCGGAGTGTCACACTCCTACTTTGGACACAATAGAAGAGTCTTCATGGGTTCTGTTCAAGTAGCTTTATTATATACAAACACATCATGACAGAAGCTTACTGACTGAGTTAAGTAACTTATATACAAACTACTGAAATAATACATGCTCACTCTCTGGCTGCATTCTCAGAATAGCACTGGGAATAGCACGTGCCTGGTACTTATATGTGCATGCTCAGTCCTAGATATGCTTCTGAAAGACACAGCACATACACGCTGATCTACATCCTCTCTCTTTGAGAAATAGATCATGCAACGTTACGAATCTATTTGGCATGCAGATATCACAGGTAGTTCTTTATCATACATTTATACAAGACTAGGTACATATATACAGTTAAGTCTGTGTTTCTGCATATTTCACACGGGCCTGAATATTCAACCATATTGTGTGACATAAAACTGGGAATTTGGATTAGCAACTGGAGCCGTCTCTACAGAATGTTCAACTTTGGAAGTATTTGGAACATCTTTAGGAATGGAATTAGAGGTTGAAACACACTCTGGGATGGGAATAACATTTGGTTCTCTCTGAGATCTAGAGTCTATCACAGGAACAATGCTGCAATAATGATTCTAGTAAAGGAAGAAGATGCTTGCAATTTCTCCTGTACTCTGCACCCTCAGATTCTACAAGGTAGGATATCGGCTCAGCACATATACCTGTAACTTGACCAATCTGGTCGAAACCTTTCACCATTTGTATTCTCACTGTGTCTCCTGCCCTCAGACAAAGAAATCTGTTCAGTTTATTATAACTGGACTTCTGGATAGAACACTTCTTGAATAATTGAGTCTTGATGGTTCTGTTCTTAGCATTAGGCCTCAATAAACTGGAACTAATAGGCAGTGTCATTCTGGTTTGCCTGGATAGAAGTCTAAACTGGTGAGCCAAGAATATCATCACGAGGTATGTTTCTGAGATTAAGTAAATTCAAAAAGATATTGGTATTATCATGCTTTGACCTTTCAAGTAATTGCTTTGCACTCTGCACTGCACATTCAGCTACCCCATTTGACTGAATATTCAACACTGCTAGTAACATGTACAAAGTTCCATTCTCTTGCAAATTACTGAAACTGACTAGTAAATTGAGTACCATTATCAGAAATAACTTTGTGTGGACTACCATGGACTGAGAAATGATGTTTCAACTTAGTAATAACTGTAGTGGATGTTAGATTAAGCAGTAAGTCAATCAATCACAAACCAATTCAAATAAGAGTCTACCAATACTAAGTAGTGTTGATTGTCCCACTCGAAGATATCAATGGCTATTGTTGACAAAATAGTTCAGGAACTTGACTTAGCTGAAGTGGTTCTCTTTGCAAATGTGGTCTAGTACTATTGCATACTGAAGAAGAAGAAAGTACTTTATCAATCTCTTTCAGTAATGAAGGCCAAAATACTAATTCTCTTGCTCTTAGTGGATGAGGAACGTGGGTGACCACGATGCAAAATCTGGATATATTCTTGTTGTAAGGAAGCAGGAACAACAATTTTAGGAACTTTGAAAATAACTCCATCTTCCATCAACATTTCATCCCTGTAAGGAAAATAGGTTTGCACTTCAGGTGGTACACTAGATTGCTTTGATGGCAATCCAACGTTTATGTAGTGATTGAGCTTTTGCAAAATTGATCAGTCTGTGTGATTTCTTAACTCAAGCCTAGTGGTAAAAAAATTACGCACTGCCATCACGTCAAAGTCAAAATTCTCTGCTTCAAGCTGTTCTGTCATATTTCTGGGCGATCTGGATAAGGTATCAGCCAGATAAAGTAGTTTGCCTTTTGTATAGACCATTTTGAAGTTGTACTTTTGCAATTTGAGCATCATTCTTTGTAATCTCACTGGAGCTTAATGCATAGGCTTCTTTATAATAGTGACTAATGGTTGGCGATCAGTTTCAATCTGAATAGCTTGACCATAAATATAATCATGAAACTTGGGACATGCAAATACTATTGGCAAAAGTTCTCAATCTGAGCATACTGTATTTCAGTTTGGGTAAGTGTTCTTGATGTATAGGCTACTGGTCTGCCCTCTTGAAGTACAACTGTGCCAAGACCAAATTTTTTAAATTTTAAGCATCACAGGAAAGAGTGACTGGTTTATTTACATCATAGTGTCTTAATGTAGGTGGGGTGGCAATTTTCTACTTAAGGTCTTACAATGCCTTCTGGTGCTGTTCTAACTATGACTATGCAACAGTTTTGTATGTCAGCTATCTTAAAGGTGCTGTCAAATCATTGAAGTCTGGTAGGAACTTGCCTAAATAGTTGACCATGGCTAGGAAATGCTGCAGAGCTTGAATATTGTCTGGTGCTGACATCTCAAGAATACCTGCTTGCTTGTCGGGTCTGGTCTCAAGCCAGTACTGGTAAATAAATTACCTACATATGTAACTTCTAGTAGTCTAAATTTGCACTTCAGAAAATTGAGCTTTAAGTTTACTTCACGTGCTCTGTCTAGAACCCCCTTTACGTTTCTGTCAGGCTCTGCTTCACCATTGCCTCCAACCAATATATCATCTATTATGGCACAAGGACAACCCAAAAACATTTGCTCCATTGCACACTGGAAGACTTCACTTGCAGAATTTATTCCAAATGGCATCTTTAGGAATATGTATCTGTCAAACAGGGTACTAAAAGTGGTTAGTAATGAGGATTTGCGATCAAGCATCACTTGCCAAAATGAACTTTTTGCATCCAAGACAGAAAAAACTGTGGCATTTGGTATTAGGGCTGCAACCTCTTCAACTGCAGGCATTGAATGATATGGTCTCTTCAATGCTTTGTTCAAATCTCTTGGGTCAATACATATTCTGATTTCATCTGAGCCTTTTTTGTGAGCTGCCACCATAGATGACACCCATTCAGTTGGTTCTGTAACTGGACAAATTACACCTTGCTGCACCATTTTATCCAACTGAGCCTTAACTTTATCCTGCGTAGCTATCAGAACTCTTTTTGCTGGTCTGACTACTTTAGTAATATCTGGGTCTAACTCCATGGAATACACAACTGGAAGTTTGCCCAACTTGTCATCGAAAACATCAGCATACTCCGAAAATGGCTTCAGAAAAATTGGAACTAGGAGATGCACTTATGTGGTGAACTTCCTTGGTAAAAGGAAGCAGATTTATTCTCAAACTGTCTTTGAGACCCAATAAAGACTGTACTGTTCTTCAGACTACATAGAACAACAAGTTGTAACAGTTCTTGGTCAAATAACATGAAAGCATCACTGAACCTTCTGTTTGAATTTCTTCACCTCCGTAAGCAACAAGTTTCGCATTACTGGCCACATTGACTTGTTCATTAGTTCTCACTTTAGCAAATGTGTCTGCTGATATAACATTATACTTTGAACCAGAGTCTATTAAGCTCTGTGGATTTACCATTGATCTGGAGTGTACAAAATACTTCACTTTTTGCCAATAAATTCACTGCATCAGCTCTTTCACCAATTACTGATACACCATCTAAATAGAAAGTTGACTGCTGCAGCTCTACTTGAACAACTTGCTTTTGTGTGACCTTTTACAACTGTGTGGGTTTACTCGATTTGCAAAACTTTTGAAAATGGTTCCATTTTGTGCACATGTGACATTGCTGTCCAAATGCTAAGTATTTCTCTCTTTTAGACTCAAGATTTGCACCACAATTGCGACAGTTAAAACTGGACTTGGGTTTTGCTGATTCACACTTGTACTTCATTGAGGAACATTTTCATTTAACTGAACTAGTCTTAGAACTTGCTGGAAAGCTACATGGTTTCCTGCTAAGCCAGTAGGGGCTGTGGCTGCCATGTGCTTAGGCCTACTTCTGTTAGCCATGTGTTGCATGCTATCTACATTTGCTCTGGAGTCTGTTGAAACCATGCTCTTGTCACTTGCAAGCATACGTGTGTGTTTTTCTGTCACTTCATAGATTTGACAAATCTCAATAGCTTTACTCAATGTTAAATTATTGTCACAAAGCAAAAGCTTTCTCACAGCAGCACTATTAATACCACACATGAGCCTGTCCTTTATTAACTCATCTTTTCAGTCACCAAACACATTTTCTTTGTTTCTCAGGTCAGTTATATAAACTGCAAAAGTTTCCCCTGGTTTCTGATCCCTCATGTAAAAATGCCTCTCTAATGTAATATTTGTCTGGGGTTACACATTTTCCTGAACTTGCGCTTTAAACACTCTGGGACTTCTTTTGATTCAACCAGCACAACAATATGACGATTTTCACCTTCTCCCTCATATATTGCTGGTGCATACACTAATGAGCACTCTCTTTCAGTGGCCTCTGACCCAGCTAAGTTTAGCAAAATGAATGCCCTGGTGAGTGCATCTTTATCTGGATAAGCTATATAAAAATATCATATGCTTGCTCAAATATTTTCCATGTCTCTGCAATATTCTGATCAAATACAAGTGGTAAGGGCTTTCAAAATCTGTCAACACATACCAGTGAAGGGTTTTGCAAATAAGCACAAACACACACATATGCCAGAAATTTATCCCAGTACTTGTAACTTTGTCCAATAGCACAACAAGCCTCTGCTTAACTGAACTTTGCAAAATAAGTCTCTCGGACACTGTAATACTCTTGAAATTACTGTATTGCAAAAAATTACCTCTTATCAGTGTAAGAAACATATAAAATAACTGCACAATGTGAATGAACGGGGCAAGAGAAGCTCAGAATAACATTTCAAAGTAATTGCACTTTGCAAATAAACTGTACACATCACACTGAAGTTTCCCCAAAATGGTGGCACCTTGCTAGGCAGTTCCTTATAGTGCAAGACACACTCTAATGGTGGCACTTTGCAAATAGACACACCCAGCACAAGGAACTTTTCAAAATGGTTATACTTTGACTGTACTTCATGAAATAGTTGCACTTTGCTCACAAATAAACTCTCCGAATATATACACAGTAACAAGCACACACTGTAAGCACTTTTACACACTGAGATACTTTGAATAACTCTAGTTATACCCTTGATACAATACAAAGCCATAGTTATGCGAAACACTGCACTTTGCCAAAAAAAAATACAGTTGCCATTCTTTATTTATGTTTAATGTGCCCTTTTCTGCCCTTATATTTGTTTTGCTTGTTTAATCTCTTCTCATGCCCATTGTACTCTTCTTGTGCTCATTTTACTCTAAACATACTCATTTTGCCTTAAACATGTTCATTTTGCTTTTCTGATAATCATTTTGTCAAATATCTTAATTAGTTAATAAATCTTTTGTGCCTCCTGCTTGTTTAATAATGCAGTTTCAGCCCTTGTAACGCTCCGTTTTATCTTTTTTCATAATAAGCAGTTCATGTGAATTCTCTTTACCTTTAATTATTTTCTGGTTCTTTCATGCTCATTTCTTAGTTTACCTTCACTGTCATCTCTGCACCTCATGGCTCCGAATATTATTCTCTGCGATCCCGGTTCCGACACCATGTCGCTCTCAGAGTCTTCATGGGTTCTGTTCAAGCAGCTTTATTATATACAAACACACCACAACAGAAGTTTACTGACTTTAACTTATGTAACTTATATACAAACTATTGCAATCGTACATGCTCACTCTCTGGCTGCACTCTCAAAATGGCACTGGGAATAGCACGGGCCTGGTACTTATATGTGCACGCTCAGTCCTTGATATGCTTCTGAAAGACACAGCACATACACGCTGATCTACATCCTCTCTCTTTGAGAAATAGATCATGCAACGTTACGAATCTATTTGGCATGCAGATATCACAGGTAGTTCTTTATCATACATTTATACAAGACTAGGTACATATATACAGTTAAGTCTGTGTTTCTGCATATTTCACACGGGCCTGAATATTCAACCATATTGTGTGACATAAAACTGGGAATTTGGATTAGCAACTGGAGCCGTCTCTACAGAATGTTCAACTTTGGAAGTATTTGGAACATCTTTAGGAATGGAATTAGAGGTTGAAACACACTCTGGGATGGGAATAACATTTGGTTCTCTCTGAGATCTAGAGTCTATCACAGGAACAATGCTGCAATAATGATTCTAGTAAAGGAAGAAGATGCTTGCAATTTCTCCTGTACTCTGCACCCTCAGATTCTACAAGGTAGGATATCGGCTCAGCACATATACCTGTAACTTGACCAATCTGGTGAAACCTTTCACCATTTGTATTCTCACTGTGTCTCCTGCCCTCAGACAAAGAAATCTGTTCAGTTTATTATAACTGGACTTCTGGATAGAACACTTCTTGAATAATTGAGTCTTGATGTTTCTGTTCTTAGCATTAGGCCTCAATAAACTGGAACTAATAGGCAGTGTCATTCTGGTTTGCCTGGATAGAAGTCTAAACTGGTGAGCCAAGAATATCATCACGAGGTATGTTTCTGAGATTAAGTAAATTCAAAAGATATTGGTATTATCATGCTTTGACCTTTCAAGTAATTGCTTTGCACTCTGCACTGCACATTCAGCTACCCCATTTGACTGAATATTCAACACTGCTAGTAACATGTACAAAGTTCCATTCTCTTGCAAATTACTGAAACTGACTAGTAAATTGAGTACCATTATCAGAAATAACTTTGTGTGGACTACCATGGACTGAGAAATGATGTTTCAACTTAGTAATAACTGTAGTGGATGTTAGATTAAGCAGTAAGTCAATCAATCACAAACCAATTCAAATAAGAGTCTACCAATACTAAGTAGTGTTGATTGTCCCACTCGAAGATATCAATGGCTATTGTTGACAAAATAGTTCAGGAACTTGACTTAGCTGAAGTGGTTCTCTTTGCAAATGTGGTCTAGTACTATTGCATACTGAAGAAGAAGAAAGTACTTTATCAATCTCTTTCAGTAATGAAGGCCAAAATACTAATTCTCTTGCTCTTAGTGGATGAGGAACGTGGGTGACCACGATGCAAAATCTGGATATATTCTTGTTGTAAGGAAGCAGGAACAACAATTTTAGGAACTTTGAAAATAACTCCATCTTCCATCAACATTTCATCCCTGTAAGGAAAATAGGTTTGCACTTCAGGTGGTACACTAGATTGCTTTGATGGCAATCCAACGTTTATGTAGTGATTGAGCTTTTGCAAAATTGATCAGTCTGTGTGATTTCTTAACTCAAGCCTAGTGGTAAAAAAATTACGCACTGCCATCACGTCAAAGTCAAAATTCTCTGCTTCAAGCTGTTCTGTCATATTTCTGGGCGATCTGGATAAGGTATCAGCCAGATAAAGTAGTTTGCCTTTTGTATAGACCATTTTGAAGTTGTACTTTTGCAATTTGAGCATCATTCTTTGTAATCTCACTGGAGCTTAATGCATAGGCTTCTTTATAATAGTGACTAATGGTTGGCGATCAGTTTCAATCTGAATAGCTTGACCATAAATATAATCATGAAACTTGGGACATGCAAATACTATTGGCAAAAGTTCTCAATCTGAGCATACTGTATTTCAGTTTGGGTAAGTGTTCTTGATGTATAGGCTACTGGTCTGCCCTCTTGAAGTACAACTGTGCCAAGACCAAATTTTTTAAATTTTTAAGCATCACAGGAAAGAGTGACTGGTTTATTTACATCATAGTGTCTTAATGTAGGTGGGGTGGCAATTTTCTACTTAAGGTCTTACAATGCCTTCTGGTGCTGTTCTAACTATGACTATGCAACAGTTTTGTATGTCAGCTATCTTAAAGGTGCTGTCAAATCATTGAAGTCTGGTAGGAACTTGCCTAAATAGTTGACCATGGCTAGGAAATGCTGCAGAGCTTGAATATTGTCTGGTGCTGACATCTCAAGAATACCTGCTTGCTTGTCGGGTCTGGTCTCAAGCCAGTACTGGTAAATAAATTACCTACATATGTAACTTCTAGTAGTCTAAATTTGCACTTCAGAAAATTGAGCTTTAAGTTTACTTCACGTGCTCTGTCTAGAACCCCCTTTACGTTTCTGTCAGGCTCTGCTTCACCATTGCCTCCAACCAATATATCATCTATTATGGCACAAGGACAACCCAAAACATTTGCTCCATTGCACACTGGAAGACTTCACTTGCAGAATTTATTCCAAATGGCATCTTTAGGAATATGTATCTGTCAAACAGGGTACTAAAAGTGGTTAGTAATGAGGATTTGCGATCAAGCATCACTTGCCAAAATGAACTTTTTGCATCCAAGACAGAAAAAACTGTGGCATTTGGTATTAGGGCTGCAACCTCTTCAACTGCAGGCATTGAATGATATGGTCTCTTCAATGCTTTGTTCAAATCTCTTGGGTCAATACATATTCTGATTTCATCTGAGCCTTTTTGTGAGCTGCCACCATAGATGACACCCATTCAGTTGGTTCTGTAACTGGACAAATTACACCTTGCTGCACCATTTTATCCAACTGAGCCTTAACTTTATCCTGCGTAGCTATCAGAACTCTTTTGCTGGTCTGACTACTTTAGTAATATCTGGGTCTAACTCCATGGAATACACAACTGGAAGTTTGCCCAACTTGTCATCGAAAACATCAGCATACTCCGAAAATGGCTTCAGAAAAATTGGAACTAGGAGATGCACTTATGTGGTGAACTTCCTTGGTAAAAGGAAGCAGATTTATTCTCAAACTGTCTTTGAGACCCAATAAAGACTGTACTGTTCTTCAGACTACATAGAACAACAAGTTGTAACAGTTCTTGGTCAAATAACATGAAAGCATCACTGAACCTTCTGTTTGAATTTCTTCACCTCCGTAAGCAACAAGTTTCGCATTACTGGCCACATTGACTTGTTCATTAGTTCTCACTTTAGCAAATGTGTCTGCTGATATAACATTATACTTTGAACCAGAGTCTATTAAGCTCTGTGGATTTACCATTGATCTGGAGTGTACAAAATACTTCACTTTTTGCCAATAAATTCACTGCATCAGCTCTTTCACCAATTACTGATACACCATCTAAATAGAAAGTTGACTGCTGCAGCTCTACTTGAACAACTTGCTTTTTTGTGTGACCTTTTTTACAACTGTGTGGGGTTTACTCGATTTGCAAAACTTTTGAAAATGGTTCCATTTTGTGCACATGTGACATTGCTGTCCAAATGCTAAGTATTTCTCTCTTTTAGACTCAAGATTTGCACCACAATTGCGACAGTTAAAACTGGACTTGGGTTTTGCTGATTCACACTTGTACTTCATTGAGGAACATTTTCATTTAACTGAACTAGTCTTAGAACTTGCTGGAAAGCTACATGGTTTCCTGCTAAGCCAGTAGGGGCTGTGGCTGCCATGTGCTTAGGCCTACTTCTGTTAGCCATGTGTTGCATGCTATCTACATTTGCTCTGGAGTCTGTTGAAACCATGCTCTTGTCACTTGCAAGCATACGTGTGTGTTTTTCTGTCACTTCATAGATTTGACAAATCTCAATAGCTTTACTCAATGTTAAATTATTGTCACAAAGCAAAAGCTTTCTCACAGCAGCACTATTAATACCACACATGAGCCTGTCCTTTATTAACTCATCTTTTCAGTCACCAAACACATTTTCTTTGTTTCTCAGGTCAGTTATATAAACTGCAAAAGTTTCCCCTGGTTTCTGATCCCTCATGTAAAAATGCCTCTCTAATGTAATATTTGTCTGGGGTTACACATTTTCCTGAACTTGCGCTTTAAACACTCTGGGACTTCTTTTGATTCAACCAGCACAACAATATGACGATTTTCACCTTCTCCCTCATATATTGCTGGTGCATACACTAATGAGCACTCTCTTTCAGTGGCCTCTGACCCAGCTAAGTTTAGCAAAATGAATGCCCTGGTGAGTGCATCTTTATCTGGATAAGCTATATAAAAATATCATATGCTTGCTCAAATATTTTCCATGTCTCTGCGATATTCTGATCAAATACAAGTGGTAAGGGCTTTCAAAATCTGTCAACACATACCAGTGAAGGGTTTTGCAAATAAGCACAAACACACACATATGCCAGAAATTTATCCCAGTACTTGTAACTTTGTCCAATAGCACAACAAGCCTCTGCTTAACTGAACTTTGCAAAATAAGTCTCTCGGACACTGTAATACTCTTGAAATTACTGTATTGCAAAAAATTACCTCTTATCAGTGTAAGAAACATATAAAATAACTGCACAATGTGAATGAACGGGGCAAGAGAAGCTCAGAATAACATTTCAAAGTAATTGCACTTTGCAAATAAACTGTACACATCACACTGAAGTTTCCCCAAAATGGTGGCACCTTGCTAGGCAGTTCCTTATAGTGCAAGACACACTCTAATGGTGGCACTTTGCAAATAGACACACCCAGCACAAGGAACTTTTCAAAATGGTTATACTTTGACTGTACTTCATGAAATAGTTGCACTTTGCTCACAAATAAACTCTCCGGAATATATACACAGTAACAAGCACACACTGTAAGCACTTTTACACACTGAGATACTTTGAATAACTCTAGTTATACCCTTGATACAATACAAAGCCATAGTTATGCCGAAACACTGCACTTTGCCAAAAAAAAATACAGTTGCCATTCTTTATTTATGTTTAATGTGCCCTTTTCTGCCCTTATATTTGTTTTGCTTGTTTAATCTCTTCTCATGCCCATTGTACTCTTCTTGTGCTCATTTTACTCTAAACATACTCATTTTGCCTTAAACATGTTCATTTTGCTTTTCTGATAATCATTTTGTCAAATATCTTAATTAGTTAATAAATCTTTTGTGCCTCCTGCTTGTTTAATAATGCAGTTTCAGCCCTTGTAACGCTCCGTTTTATCTTTTTTCATAATAAGCAGTTCATGTGAATTCTCTTTACCTTTAATTATTTTCTGGTTCTTTCATGCTCATTTCTTAGTTTACCTTCACTGTCATCTCTGCACCTCATGGCTCCGAATATTATTCTCTGCGATCCCGGTTCCGACACCATGTCGCTCTCAGAGTCTTCATGGGTTCTGTTCAAGCAGCTTTATTATATACAAACACACCACAACAGAAGTTTACTGACTTTAACTTATGTAACTTATATACAAACTATTGCAATCGTACATGCTCACTCTCTGGCTGCACTCTCAAAATGGCACTGGGAATAGCACGGGCCTGGTACTTATATGTGCACGCTCAGTCCTTGATATGCTTCTTAAAGACAGCACATACACTCTGATCTACACCAACCAACTCTATTGTCCCTGTATTTCCCTCTGATTGTCTCAGGCACCTAGCACTCTCCTTCCTCATATCAATAACTCTAGGTCCCCCCCAGCACACTCCATCCTACAATTGAAATTTGCCATATGTTTTGCTAGACACCACAAAAAAGCCTCTATATTTGCCTTCCCTCACTTTGAACTAAATGCTTTAGATATAAAACAACTTATTTTTTATTGCTATAGTTCACAATTCTAAGGTTGTTGTATCCCATTGGTATAAGAAAAATTTCTTGTGTTCATTTACTTAGGCAGATCTGAAGCATAAGCGAAAGCATTTATGAGCTTCCCGCATATAACTTTGGGATTCCTTTTTTTTCCAGCCCCTATAAAACTGGCCCACCTACAGTGTTTCTACATAGGTTTTTTTTTTACTTGGGTCCATTTTTACACTGCTCCATTTGTATATTGTTACAGATATATACATATTTTGCAGCAAATATGTTTGTTTATGAGTATAAATTGTTTTAACTATATCTTTCCAGCTAGCAAACTCTGTTGATTGACAACCGAAAACTAATCCTCACACCACTCGTAACTTCTATCATTCCAGCCCCATATTTTTACACCCAATACTGCCTCAGTTTTACAATTAGTTATTGGCATAATCGTCTCCGCAATACACCAACCAGTTCTAATCCTAAAACCCCATTATGAGAAGTAGGCACCATTGGCCACACCACAGCACAGCCCCCATTGGCTAAACACACACCCTCCTTATTTCAGTGGTCACCTTCCTTAAGGCAATCACCTACATAGTCTCCCCAAGGATAGTCAGTCATAAGCTAAGACTATCACAAGAGAACCCAGTCACCAGATATACTCGAGGCCACAAGTCTGGAGACATAAGCCCAACCCTCATCCACTCACACAGGAAATCACTGGTTAATATGGTAACAAATTTTAACAAATGAGTGTTACTACACCAACAGCCAATACAAAATGTGTGATCTATACTAATTATGCAATGAAATGAAAAGCTCCCACCCAGAGAAGCCCCTCTATTCAGTCATAGACCCAAACTTACAGTAACCAAAGAAAACATGGAATTAAAAGGATAGTAGTGAGCTCAATGTCTGACTGCAGATTTTAAATGGATATATATATATACACACACACACACACACACACACACACACACACACACACACATACATATACACACATAAATAAAACAAATGTTTCTTTGATAAAATACTTGTCTGCTTAAGTTTGTCCCTATGAAATAAGACTATATTTTAAGTTAAAACATCCTGGAACTGCTTTTCTTTCGAGTGGAAATTGTTTATTCATGTTATCAAAATTTATTACAAGTGCTTGCACATCTGGAAATTTTGGAACTGTAGATATCCTATACTTTAGGACATGATCAGCTTGTTTTGCAGCCTAGCCTTAATAACATTTCTGTACCCTACAGAAGCTATTAAATCAAAGGTTAAGTAGGTCCCTGCTTTTAGGAAAAGTCGGTATTCCATTTGTACTGATGGTGTGAGAACCAATAATGCCCTCTCTTCCTCAGTTCATCATGAGCTGGTGCAAGTTGATGGGATACTGAGTAATGTTCCAAAGGTAAATGTCACATATATGCACACTGTCTCATCTATCCATCTTTCAATTTTCCTCTGCAGATATGTAGAAATGTATGTCTTCCACTCTTCATAGGTATATACTAAACCAACTATCACCTGGGCTTTTATAAGCCTAGCCACGCAACCCAAACATATTGCATCTCTTTGTAACATGTGCATCCTAGTTGGGGGGTATGTTAGGAAGTTGTTAAAGTTATGTGGGGGGGTATGTTAGTTAGGGAATGTTCACTGTCAGCCTTGGTCTGAGACATGGGGTCCAGCCCAGGGATGAATTTGCTATTAACGATCTAACAGTCAGGGTTAGGGATGGACTCTGCTTCACATGGACAGGGATTTTTTGAGTAACATATTTGTCTCACCAGCATGTTCTATTTATATCACAGTTAATATCCCTGGATCTAGGTTATGGTGCTGCTCATTTTGCAGATGTGCAAAAACTCCAAGGGTGGATCTAAGGATCCTTTATATGCCAAGCACAGTTTGCCTCTCAACAACCTGTAGGAGACCAAGTACAGAGAGGGTTTTAAGGAGATCAGTGTATTAACACACTGTCCTACACAGGATTCTCTTGGTGAGGAACCTGTGAAGACATTCCAATTGTTGCATATGCCTAGCTGAGGATGCTGAAGAGCAATACATTAGTTTCAGCTGTACTAAGTTTATTTGCCATAAGCCAGTTGTACTTTGAAGTCCTCCTACTGTGTCTTGAAGATGGACTCTAGTTTTTACCAGATCCAGTAACAGTGATCAACTGCATAAAGACTTTGTATTAATGACAAGCCAAGGTAGGTTAGAGTAGGCCTAATGCCAAACCCCAAGGGACTACCTGGAATGTAAAATTTATCTTTGGGTATAGTAGTCCATTACCGTAAACACTGACCTTTTCAGCTATATTAATTAGAAAACTCCATACTTGGAGTAACCTAGGATAGATTTTCCAGTAGTTTAGTATGGTTCACTGTCCCAAGGGCCTGTTCTATGCAAAGAAAAATAGTATTGGTAGGCATTCCATGATCAATATTGTAAATATTGCTGGTGAGTGAAGACATAGCAGCAAGCATAGTGTTTCTCTTCACATAAGGTGGTTTAGGATTACCAGCTTTGAAGGGATTCTTCAGCGCGATGTAGTTAAGGCTCATACACAACAGTAGCAGAAGATCAAAGTGATGAGAAGTTATGTTGACTTAGGGGAGAGTCACAAAGTAAGACGAGACTAGGCTTCTGGATGCACACCCTTAACACCCATACAGAATATTGTATTTACAAGGTAGCAGAAGATATTTTTGAGAGCTAAGCCAAAAGAGGAATGAACAAAGGAGATCTTACCAATATGGATGACTGCAAGTAGGGGCACAGAAAGTTGGCAAGTTGGGGCTGGAATTTAACAAAATCAGCAAAGGAACCAAAGTATTGGGAGCAAATAACTAAAGGAAGGAAAAGTCTGAGGCCAAGCAGAAGTTTGAACTGTGGGTTGGAGACTGCCTGCCTTACCAGGGATTGGTAAGAATATAGACAAAGGGATAGGGACTATCATCAGCAATGGTTGAGTTTATAGTTCTGTGCAGCAGAACAGAAGTTGTGGTAAAAAATATAATTAGTAGGCCATAAATAATGTGCAACTATAAGAAATCAGAAGAGGTTAGAAATGTAGGAAATGAGAATGGAAAGAATATACAAAATCAGAATAATCTGTATGGCTTCCAAATATGCAACACATTCTAGAAGGTAAAATCATGACCTAAAATTACTCTTTTGTGGATTATCTGTTAAAATATTAACTCAAGTGGTTAGCATAGTCTGCATACCTCCATATTTAAGAGCAAACAACTCACCATATGATTCTCTGTTCAACAGTGGCAGGAAGACTTGAATAAACTTACATTGTTCAGACTATACTGATTTCATTAGTTACATGGCAGTTCTCACAACATCTCTGTCATGATAGATTATCAAATATACATAGATTTTTTAACTATGAATTTAATATAGTACCTCAGACTTGGGCAATCTGATGCCTTTATGCTCAAATGAATTTACGTGAGCATTATGCATTCAGATGGACCTGTCATCTCCCCAAGAGCAATATTAGGCCCGTCTGCATGTTAAGTAAATCCATTTACATTAATCCAAGCAATTTTCCTACCTTGTACAAAAACAGAGGTAGCCATGAGGATTGACTCCATCATTCAACATTTTTACAACTTAACATTTATGTTGATAATTCAGCCTTAGAGTTGCACTAGCTCAGAACTGTAATCGTCAACTCGCTATTTAGTCCTTCAACTGCTGTAGACACAAGTAAAAAAAAACAGTAGCTTGGGACCCCTAAACTTTGACTACAAACAAATTCTCAGATTATACCATCACTCTGACTCACAGGGGTAATATAGCTACCTCACCTTTCTTCTGTTAGAAACGTAACACTGAATGACGCTATACAAAAGTAGAGGGTCTGCAAGTGTTCCATGAGAAGAAAGTTTCCTACACCCACACTCAGTCAGTCTTGGACAAAGGAAATCAAATAGCTACTTATTTACCTGATAATAGTTTCAGTGACGGTGTATACATCTTTTTGGCTGGAACCTGACAGACATGAATGTGCCCATATATGTAGTTACCACTAATGTTGTAAACAGTTTCTCCATTCACTAGTCAAGCAATCATTTCAAAAACATACTAGTCTGAAAGGTAAACTTAGCTCAGTGGGAAATTAACTTTTGCCAGCTTACATTGCCTCTCCCAACTTTCCAATATTCTTACAACAATACACAAGTCTGTCATATTCATCTAGCATATTAATGAAAATGTACAGGCTGATAGCTCTGCCATGGACAAGTCCTGGGGGAGCCATCTGAAAGCCACAGGTTAACTAATCAGCTGCAGAGTCAAATACCATTTGAGAAAGAGATCAGGGCTTGAGCCCAGAATGCCTGATTAAAACTTCACACCTCCCACTGGCAACAGTCTTCACGTGGCTTTCATGGATTCTCTTCACAAGCTTGAAGTTTCAATACTCCGAACTGCAAATGGTTGAGATCGAAGCTTTGAAACTTTGAACGCGTTGAATAGAGATCACCATACAGCATGGAATGGGAAACTTACTGTTTTCCTCACTGTAATGTGATCTTGGAGTTAGTATATTTATTTAGCAGGGGGTGTGGGGGGTGCAGGGGCCTTGCCCCCCTGCAAAAATGTAAAAAACATTTTTATTACAATGTTGAAGTTTCAAAACTTCGATCTTATGGTCTTGATCATCTGCAGTTCAAAGTTTTGAGACTTCGAGCTTGTAAAGTAGATCCAGCTTTTATAGTACCCAAGAGTGTTTTTATCAAGGTTGTAATCTTCCACATGCTTAAGTCCTCAAAGAGGGTTTTGGTGGGAGAAAACCCAACAAAAATGATGCCAATCCTCTAGGTATTAGCTAAGTCAAGTGGCCTGTAGCAGAGGTTAATGCAACAAGACATTCTGTTCTAAAGAGAAAAGTTTGCAGATTGATGTTAAAATGCAAGAAACCAGCCTGGCTGCCAAGAACAATTAACTGTTAAAACACAAGGTAAGCATAAAAAAACTGATCTTGACATAGGAAAGATGCAGAATGTACACTTGTTCGGTATCCCAGCATGAATCAGAAATGAGAAACCAGAAGCTTTCATTTATTAGAAAAATGTTAGATGCTACAATGAACTTAAACTGGTCTCAAAACATATCCATATAGTTGAATGGCAAAGACAGCATTATCTCAGACAAGTGAGCTGCAAACTCTACTTTGGTGTAAATTGGTTATTGAACAAGTACTGATACTATTAGGATGAACAAAATTATACCTACTACTTATACAAATTTAATAGGATCACTTAACACTATTGGTGATGATGCTTTCCAAAGATTGATGAGGCAGTTAAAATAGGTTTCACATATGGCATTCATTACCCACTTCATTATGGTGCATGGATGCATACAACAGTGACTCGGAGGCAGAAGGAGAATTCATATGTAAGAGGAACCCCCCCCCCAATACATCTTGGGATTGGTCAAAAGGAATGCAGTTAGAGGAAGTATTCTGTGAAATTGCAATGTAAGAGACAGGAGGAACAAAAGCAGGAACAGGAAGAAAATAAGGGAATAATCAGGGAAGTACTAGTAACAAGCATAGTTGCCAGGAGAAGCAAAAGTGGCAGCTGGAAAATAGGCATTACAATGGACTGTAGAAAAGCCAATGATAAACAAGCAGAAGAGTGACCACCTTGCAAATGGTCAGACCAACAAACTGATAGCCCCTAGGTCAGAACAGATGCAGTCAAGATAAGCACAGCCCAGATTACAGCTGGTGAGAGGTAGATCCACATCTCTGGACCAAAGAGGAAATAAAGTGAAGGAAAAATTAACTCTTGTACCAGTGGCTACAGAAACACAAATGAGAGCAGAAGGGAATGGTGAGGAAGGATGCTTAAAGTTTATTTACTGCTACTGTGCATTTCTTCAAATTTTAAACAATGTTTAGAGATATTAGTATCTGATTTTAGTTGGCCTCCCCTTTGCTTCATGTATATGTTCTTAGATATCCAAGAGTCTCCCTTTCAGGCACCATCACTGCCTTATCTCATGGGTACATATCTGTCGAGGGGGGGGTTATATTTCTTGGATTCAATACAAGAGAAGCAGACAAGTGGTTAATGACATTAAGGCATACATTAGAAAGGATCAGAGGGTGCTTTTAAACATTTATACAATTTTATAATTTTTTTTCACCATGCCTCTTGAAGGGGTAAAGAATGGTCTCTGAGCTGGGGTTAATGGTTCGTAGGTTTCTCTGATATGCTGCCATTGAGCATATTGGCTACTTCACCTTACAGCAACATGTAGGGAAGCAACTGTCTTAGGAGATAATGTACGATTCACTGAATGAATAGACACTAGACAGTAAAGCTGTGGAAAGTGCTAATTCTCCATCTCATGGGGGGGTCACCTGCTCCTTTTATCTGTCAGAGATTATGTTTATTTTCTGTTCCAGGGGAAAGAACTAATATTGCTTACTGTGTGCCTTCATTTCAAGGACACTGTAGTAACTTCCAGTATTACCACTGGGAGCATTTTAAACAGAGTCCAATTCATAATTCAAATTCATAGAGCTCTACAGCAGTGCTTTTGCATGAAGATGCACAGTACCAGAGTGAGCTATCTCTGTGGCCCTGCTATAATGTAATAAGGCATTCCAAGTGGAGAAGCCTATGCTAATTATCCTTCTGCTCACCACCAGAACCATCTGCAATATGGCATTTATACAGCCAAGAGACTCAGTTGTTTAGCTGCATAAATCAGCAAGGCTGCTCACTATATTGTTAATGTTCATCATGGATAGACAAGTGCTGAGGAGTTTAGTGGTCAGGTAGTGCTAAGGCAGTATGTATCTGCCTTGGAGGTAACAGTAGGGTCGCTACTGAGGGGGTAGGTATATGCTTGTGTCTATATAAGTGAATGGATGTGTGTTTCAGAGTGTGATTGGGTAGGGAGGTTGGGGTGGCTGTCATACTTCCAAAACACCCATACACTAACAAGAAGTGCCTGCAACATCGGGTTGGGGAGAAGCATTAGCCATCAGGAATACGTTTATGTGCCTTAATGGCACACAAAATGAGGGGACATTAGACAACCATGGATTAGTCTGAATAAAGTACCGGAACAGCATTTAAAACACAACTTGGGTCAGCTGGAGACACTAGACACCAAGGAATAACTGTAGTCTCATGCCTTAATGGCACTTCAACATAAGGGATAAGTGAAACACCTAGACACAAGGGATAAATCTGAAGACATGGGTTGGGGGGACACTGGACCCCAGGGATACTATATGGCATATCTTAAAGGCACATGTAAAAAATGTAGTCCAGGCAACCATTAAACACCAGTAGTACTATAGGTAGTGCACCTTAAAGGGCACCGACTAAGTACCCTTCCCACCTCGTATAGAGGACATTAATCCTCTGCATCTACTGTATGCACTGGATACCAAGAATGTCAAATGAATCAGGGAGGAAAAATACATTTAAATACGCAGGTGGGAGATTTGAGCACTGCACTCTTGTCACACAAAAATCCTGCATTAACTCCCTGTACTAAGTGATAAACACTGCACTAACTTAACAGAGGATCTTGAGAATTATACAATGACTGAAACAGTTCATGACTTATGAGGGAGAGACTTTTAAGCATGTCTCAAACTTGTAGCACAAGGCTTCTAGACAAAAGCCAAAATTAATGATGGGACAAAATCAGAGGGACATTAAGTATTCCTCCTACAAAAAGTCTCTAGGGTACAATGCTCAAAATGAAGGACTAACCAATCATCCATACTCCAGGGCAGGAAAAACAGACCTTGTGGATATTCTTTCAACAGGGATAGGTATGGGGTATGTGATGTGTATGTGTTACTGTGTGGGAGAGTGAATAGGAGGTGCCTGTACTACCATGATGCAGCTGCTACCACCACAGGAAACTACTCTGCATGCATGGTAGGCAACAGCAATTCAGAGGCATGCAAATTAACCGGAAATGAGGTCTTTTCTCATTGCAGCGAACGTGTTTCTGAACTGCAAACATCTGAGAAACAAGGCCTTTTAATCCCAGCCCATAATGTGAGTAATGCAGTTCTTTATGAATCCATGGGCAAGAGTGAAGCCCAACATACTCTACACCTAAACGAGCATCTTTTCATGAGCACATCACAAATATTGTAGCTTACTGAGATCAGGAAAAGGTCTACATCTCTAAACCAATTTCTCTAACATTTCTCTAACCCTGATCTGTACATAATTACATGGAGACAAATTTGAAATCAAATCTGTATCCATCCTCCACCCCATTTGCCCCATTTTGTACATGGGTCAGGATATCACTTCAGCAGTGACAATCTAGAGCCAAGCAAATTTGTACAGCAGTGCATTAGCAATATTTACATGTACATTTAAGTGTGAAAGGGCTAGATGTGAGCAGACGTGCACATTTTTATTAATGTAGGTGATGTCAGGTGTGAGTACAGAAAGGAATTTTCTAACTATACTCCTGAAGATCAGCACATTGTGTACAAAGGTTATATTCTGGTGACAGGGCAATGCAATGTATTGTAACAGCCAGGTCTCAGAGCTCATGGGGGGACCACCTACTGTAAAAATCAGTGCAGAGTGCTTATAAGGCAAAGGAAAGTGTACACCGCGTTGTCTACATAACAGGAAAGTAATGGGATGCCTTTGCCAACCATCTCTGTAACAAAGAAGGTTTTGTGATATAGGGTCATACATGGTATCAGTGTTCCCAAAACTGGAAGTGAGATACTTTTCCTCAAGTGGAACCGTATTTCTGACAGGCATAAGCACGTAGCAGGAGACTAAGAAAATTAGTGACAGATCCTTAAAGATACAAGAGGGACACGTTTTTGTTCAGTGGCATTTTTCCATATTCTGATAAACAACAGTATCATCTAGCAGGATTGCTGAGAGTCACAAAGTGTAGAAGTCATCCTATAGACCTGGTGAGTTGGGTAACAGGTGACAAGAATACAGGGTTGGCAGCTGGAACAAAGAGTGTCTATTGAGGTGAGGGTGTAGGTGCACTTCCATTTGTGTTTTTAAATTTATTTTCAGTTTATGTTTGCTAGGCTGTTCATTCGTGGAGATTTAGAGCCAGGATAACAAGGTTAGGTCAGGTGAACAGACTATGAAATGATAGGAAGATGAGAATGTCAATGGGAAGAGCTGTGTAATTTGAGGTCAAAACAACCAAGGTTCAAGAATGAGTTAAGGCTAGTGGCAGTAAATACAAGCTTCCTTGCTGGCCATACTGGGATTACACTATGCTCGTTTGTACCTGTTAAATGCAGTACTGAACATGAGCAGTTAGATATTCACCCAAAGTCAGTTAAGGTTCCTAGCTCAGAAGATAGACAAGCAGAAAGAAAAGCATATTTTTTGGGGGGAGAGATGCACATTAATATGTAACAGTGCAGGGTGTCCATCTCAGTGGAGTAGCACTGCTGCTGGAAGTAAGAATTAGGGACTGAGAAATGATGCAATTAATCAGATGTGGAAGGTTATGTGATTAGAAGAATGAGGTTCAGAGAAAGGAAAGGGGTATTAGCTGTCACACCAAGTACATGCCTCAAGAGAGGAAGTTTGCTGAGAAACTTAAAAACAGATGGTGGTATATTGCAGGGCTGAATACTTGAGGATGCTCTAAAAGTTAATATACATGGTCTGAGAAGATGTTCTGTCGATGAGTAGAAGCAGAATTGCTGATGACACTGCAATCAACCCTGACAGAAAATTCAGAAACAAGTAGGTAAAAAGTACAACAGTGTGCAGGAAGAAGAAGAGGAAAGGGGGCTCTGTTGACTTACAGAAGAGGGTTTACTGAGGAGTACACCTTTCAAAGGATGATAAAAGGCAAGAGTAGAGTGAGCATGTTTTGGGGAGCTGGAAAACTTTCATAGAGGAAAGAGGTTTGCTGACTACTTATGTATTTAGAAGAAGAAAACCCTGAGGATTCTTTTAGCAAGTGACCTTAGAGCTGAAAGACTGAATTTAAAGGAGGTAAGAGGCAACAAGACCTAGCTAAAGTCTTTTGAAAGTAATCCCTGGGCTACAGTCATCTCTGGACCATAACATGGGAGGATATGAAGGTCCTATAGAGGAGCAATATGATGAGCAAGGAGTGATTAAAATAGAGACGTGCAAGAAATTTGCACAAGAAAAAAATGTATGTGACAAAAAGCCCCTGTTAAGCACCTGATAAAAAAGCAGACATACCTTGCAGTATTAATTAGAAAAAAACAGAAGTTATTTCAAGGTCAGGGATTCTGGTGGGTGAAGGAGAGGGTCAGGTAAAGTAACTGCTTGCTCCATACAGGAAACATTTATCTTGAAAATGGAGATCTCATGATGTATGTAAGTTGAACACATCATGCCTTGGACTTGAGGCACAGTAAGATATAAAAGTGGAAGGTAGCATGGGAGGTTGAAAGGGAAAGGTGAGAGAAATTAGGCCCTCTACAGGAAGAGACAGTAAACTTTTTGCACACAAGGTGCATAAAAAGGAGAGAAACAATCTTGATTGACTTCATGTTGAGTATTAAAAACTGGACACACTAGCTCTTTTAAGCGTTACTTTAGAGCTTTCTATTTTATTGGGATAACCACCTGCAATTAATTGTATAGGTAAATGGTAAGAATGGATATGTTCTTGGTATTCTTAGAAGTTATTTTAATGTTTGCCATTTTATAATAATGTTACTATTTGCTTTTATATTTGCCCTGTGATGTTTTCAGCTCAATATAATTTGGGATAAGTAGGGGAGCTCCCCTAATACCTATTCATTATTTCCACACTTACCATAAGTATCACCATGGTGCATGGCTGCAAAGTCTAAACTAGTACATTTAGCTAGTTTACACAAAAATGTTTTGTCATTTAAGGATTTATGTACTACACATACTTACCGTCTGGAAATCAAATTTCTTCCTAATTGTTAATTCACTACTATGTGCAGTGTCACCATATATTTACCAGAAGATGTAGTGTGATTCTGGTAGCCTTGTTCAGGTCCTTTGCTGTTCATTTGCTGACTAAAAAGAAACGTTTCACAATTATAACATTAGCAAGCTTTGTCAATTAAATACATCAAAAGTGTAATAGAAGCTGTAGTGCTTTTCTATAAAAGCAGACTAAGGGGTCTTGACTTTTCCTCTATTCTGTTTCAGATTCTTGAGAAAAAACTATCACCTTTCCAGAGTCCTTTTACATCGGCAATTAACTTTAAAGTAGAATAATACTTTTAACTAAGACAATACCAAAATACTAAAGAAGGATACAAGACAAATTGCACCACCTCAAAAAGGAAAACTACTGCACACCAAAATAATGTTGAGTGTTTTCAATCTTTAATACTAGAGATTGTTCAGAACATACATTTTCACTCAGGTTTAAACTTAAAATGATCAACTCCTCAGCATTAGGTCATTTCCCCTCATAAAAATTAAACATTTAAAACACTTTAATTTTCCATTCAGTCCTGGCTAAATATCTGTGGCCAAAAAAGTGATTGTTTTAATTCTTTTGCTTCCAGAATATTGTTTTTATCTTCTAAACAACTTCTAGCACAAAGCTCAAATTTACAAAAACCCTTATGGAAAGCTATGTGTTTGGGCAGCGTATTAGGGTTTCTAAACATAACAAGAATAAAGATAAAAACAAGGGCTACTAGATTTTCCTACATAAAAACACTTACATGAAGCACATGTAGCCAAATAAAACTATTCTTGATAGCTCTCACATTTACTAATCCTTTTAGAAAACCTACTAGTTTTTCCTATGTAAAAACTCATATGAAGTACATTTAGGCAAATAAACTATGTTCCTTGATTTATATTATAATAACCAGTAGGAAAAATTTCCTGTCATGTTTAAAAAATAGCACTTCTTCCACTATTAATAAATCTTCAAAATTTATAATAGTCACAAGTTACGTATGTGCCTCAAACAATTTTGCATCTTTTTATAACAAAACTTCTCACTTAAGCCTACAATGTTACTTAAATTATAATTACCTTGTATTATTTTCCAGTTGTCCACCAATATCAACTTAAGAACAAAACCATCAGGACTAATGGATAGTTGAAAGATGTGTTAAAATCACTGTTTATACACATCCCTGGGTATAAAAACGGATTTTAATATAGCAGGGAATTTATTACTAGACACCACTCTAATGAGTTCATCAGCTTTGTCACTGGGGTAATCTCTTGCTAATAATAAATTCTTTATTACTTAACATTCACTTTTGAACTCATCATCCTCAACAATCCTAGATAACCTAATAATTTGACCATGAACAATGTTAAACTTAATAAACCTAGGATGCTGACTAGTGAAGTCTAAATTATTGGTGGCTTCTTTTCTAAAAATGTTAGAAAACACTTGTTATATAATGAAGAAGAAGAAGATATATGTATATATATATATATATATATATATATATATATATATAAATATATATATATATATATATATATACAGAGAGAGAGAGAGTTGATTCTAAATCTAAAAAGGGTACAACTCCCTTACTACTAATGGTAAACTAAGAAAATCTGTACTTGAATATTTAAAAAAAGATGTCAAACTGAGTTCCATTCCAAATGGAAGATAAATCATTTATGAAACACCTGTATAATGACACTGTCTGGAACTCTTCTTAATTGATAAGGATTTCTCCCACAAATATAAAATGAGAATGGATTATGCTGGGGCCATATGGACACCCATAGCCTCGCCCTGATGCTGGTGATATACATTATCAAATGTGAAAATTTTAAAATTAGTTTCAATAATAAACACACAGTATTAATTTTAAATCAAATTTAGTATACTTACCTAAACAAGACTCAATAAATTCAATGCCTACTTGGACTATACTAGCATATAGTGATTTTATTTGACCAAAAATGTCTCATTACCTGTAAATTTTTATTTAAATAACGCAAATAAAAAGCCAAGAATCGTGAATTAAAATTTGTTTGTCCTGAATTAAGGGATTCAAATCCCCAAATAGATACACAGACAAGAATTCAGTTTTACTTTTTCTAGCAGAAGCAATTGGTCTAGAAGGGGAATAACTCATTCTTGTGTGACTTAAGTATCCCAAACATTTTGCCAATAGTACTAGAAAAAAAATATTCCTCCATAGTTATAGGTTTTCTCCAATAAATCCAGTAATTGAAAATCTACAAGTCTAAATTGTCTTAGATAGATATTAGTGATAGTTCTATAACATGTTAAATTAGAAAGAGGTTTAATTTTTGAAACAATTGTTGTGGTTCACTGCCACTAACCCATTGCCTTTGTCTGCTTTCATAGTACACAACTTGTTATTGCTACTTAGATCTTGTAACACTAAATTCCATTCATGTTAGCTTAACCACTTATTACTGGATTCATTTTTAAAATGCAAACATCCTTTATGCAAGCATTTAAGAACATTTGCAAAACTGGAACCAAATGTGGGTTGAAAGTATTTTTCTTTCTCAGTAAATGATCTTCCCTTTTATCAACCAGTTTAGGTTCATGCAAAACATATTTCAAATTTAATTTCTGTGTAAAGATTTTAATGTCTGTTAATACATCCACCAGTTTTGCTCACTGAGCAGGAGTAAACAAGTCCCTTATTTAATACTCAGATGGGACAGTGTCACCTCAAAATCAGAAATTAAAAACAGAGTAGGTGTATTTTATCTGTCAT
The DNA here is from genome assembly GCF_019279795.1 of Protopterus annectens. NCBI lineage: Eukaryota > Metazoa > Chordata > Ceratodontiformes > Protopteridae > Protopterus > Protopterus annectens. Next base: position 495,046,548 of record NC_056738.1, read on the forward strand.
CCCCTTCTCACTCACTTCTGACCTCTGAGTTTTTGTTCTCCCATTCATCATTCTATTGTTCTGTCAGGAAAGAGTAACAAATTGATGCCATTTTGTCCATTTGACCCAATAACTTGATTACTGCCTGTATTATCACTTTCATTCTCTCCATATTGGTTATTTAGCCCTTGTTCTGCTACTAATGGCAGAAAATCAGTCTCTTCAAAAACTAGATGTGAATTATCACAGTCCACTGCGGTGGTGGTGCTCTGGTACCGTTGTCACCTCACAGTAAGACGTTGTCCTGTTCGATTCTCAGCTAGAGCGTCATCTGTATGGAGACATGCGTGATTGGGCGTACCTTCATTGAAGGTTGTGCGTCAGGGCTGGCAACTCGGTACGTAAAAATCTACTGCCAATCATTAGTGGACCGGAGTTCCGCTGTGGCGACCCCTAACTGGAAAAAGCCGAAAGATACAACAACAACAACTGCAGAGCCATATTCACACTGATTAATATAGTTTTGTCTTATTACCCCGAATGACAGTTTTTATGGGGCATGCTTGTTTATTTTTATGACTCCGCATCCCTAGCCAGTTTGTTTACTTTTCCTGGCTATAATAGTGGCAGTGTGTCTGGTGATTTTGACCAAAATATCTGTTGTATAATGTTTGACAATGAGGGAGGCAGTGGTATTTCTTAATTGCTGCCTCAACACAGAATTTCAGGTTTTAACTTATTTGTTCTGTCCTCATTATGCCCCATTAACAGTTTCAAATGAACACCAGTATCATTATAAAACTTAACCAGTTCTTTGCAGACCTTTTCACAGTTATTCCACTGGGAAACGTGCAAAAATCTTAAACCCAATGGAATTTGCTGGGCCTGAATGCATCTTTAAGTAAAAGTTATGTTCTAAATTTTTATAACCAGTCAACTTGCATTCCAGGCAATAGTGCAAAAATGTGCAATCCTGAGTACTAGAATAACCTTGACCTCTTTCTTTAAAGGGTCTGAAACCACTTTCCACCAGATATCTGGCTGATATGTCAAGAAATTCCAAACTTTCATGAGGAAAATCAGCAATGATGGTATTGTCAAAATTATTGTCCAACTGACTCCCAAATTCATTCCAGTTTGTACTTCTTCCACCATTTTGTATGAACTGGAAGCAGAATTTCTACATACATTCCATTGTTTTCAGAGCTTTACCAAGAAAGTCAGAAAATGAATGAATCATGCTCACGATCTCATCAGGAATACTAAGGACCATGACATTCAAGATACTGTCTTCGGAATTATTTCCACCAGCAGCACCACTGGTTATGATGCAGTCTTCCATAACTTGGTCCAAACTAAAACTAGTAAAATGCCAGAGAAGGATATAAGACAAATTGCACCACCACCTTAAAAAGTAAACTGCTGCACACCAAAATAACGTTATGCACTTTCATTCTTTAATACTAGACATTTCCATTCCGGTTTAAATAACTTAAAATGATCATATGATCCTACTGACTTGACACCACTTCCTCCTCATGACACCACTTCCCCTCATAAAAATGAAACTTATTTAAAACATACTTGCCCCTGGATTTAAAATGCCCTGTAGGATGTGCAGGATTAGTCTAAGAGCTATTTTAGTCAATATGGCCGATTTGCGATCCAGGAACGAGCACCCGGGACGTGCACGTGAGCTCTTAGACTAATCCTGCATGGACTGAGCTCCTGTATGCAAATTACCCTCATTTGCGGGAGAAAACCATGCAAATGAGAGTAATTTGTGATCCAGGAAGCTGGCAGCTGTCCGTGCAGGACGAGTTCAGTGTGCAGAAATGTACTCGGTTAGTAACCAAGTACGTTTCTGCAATCTACAAAACGGAGCTATGACTGCATATCATTGATGAAGCATGGCAATGGCCAAGTAGAAGGCTAATGACATTGCAAAATGCATAAAAAAAAAAACAACTTTTAAATTTCTTTCGCCGATCTTGCCTGTTTAAGCATAGGGCAGCGGCACGCAAATGGGATCGAGGGGGAAAATAATAAAATAAACCTAAAATAAGCATTCTAACTAAAAGCAGTATTCAGCCATGCAAGTCAATGGCAGGCAGAAGACAACCTGGCCAGTGAGTAATGGTTGCTAAGGGGGGAGGCCCAGTGTGGGACATGTAACTATGCATTAGCAGGCAATCCTATGCAAATGAAGGGAAGGATAGTGAATCCCAGATTTCCCCAGGGTGTGAGGCAGGTCCCAAAGGTGTAAGAGAAGAAATAGCTGGGTGCAAGACTAGGAGATAGGTGACATCATGGGGGTGTGTGTCAGGCATACTGTAAGTGGATTGGAGCCCTGTCGCTCGGGACTACTCCTAGTATGCACAGCTAAGCTAGAGGTGTGGACAAACTGCCTAGCACTCCTTAAAAAGTGTAAGCGGGTGTGTGTGCCACGCACCAGGTTTCACAGGAAGAAATAGGAAGTTAAACCAGGAAAAAGCAGCTCTGTGCACATTTGAGCACTCTGTGCGGCACGCACACAGGCTTAAACAGGGAGGCAATGGGAAGGGAAAACAGCAGTAAGAAGGTAATCAAGGAGAACTAGCTGAGTTGCCAGGTGAAATGTATCAGAATCAGCTACTTACACAGGCAGCAGACCAGCCCAGCCCAGAACACCACTATAAACCAAGAAAACACCTTCACCTCTGTTTTTTCCACACTCTACACCACCGGTGTATACAATTGGGGAAATTTTAAAAAGCAAACCTACAAAATGAGAAGGGCTGCAGAAGGCAACATAGAACAACATGTGCAAGAGGCTGAGGGTGGTGAGGATGTCAATGCTGCTGAACAACCCACAGTGAGGAGACAGAGAAGAGTGTACAGACCCAGGGTAACCTACAAGGGTCTACATGAGCTGGAAATAGTGGGGCATTATAAGGTGGACAGAGACCTCCTACAACAAATCGTTGAGCTGTGCAGGCCACACCTGACACACCACACTGGCTGAGGGGAACCCATCCCAGTGGATACCAAGGTATGTGTAGGCCTAGGTATACTAGCCACAGGTACCTCCCAAACCACAACTGAGGATAACATGGACATCTCACAGGCATCAGCATCCAGAGTATTCCACCAGTTCCTGGATGCCATGTCAGCACATGCCAATGAGCACGTATATTTCCTCAACACACGTGAGGTGTTGACCAGCAATATGCGTCTCTTCCACCAAATAGCAAACTACCCTGGGGTAGTGGGTGCTATAGACTGCACGCACTTACGCTTCAAAGCATCACCCGGTGAGCAGGGTAGGGCCTATATCAACCACAGGGGCATCCCCTTCATCAACTGCCAGATCATATGTAATGCCCAGGGCATTATACTGAATGTGTGTGCTGGCTGCCGTGGAAGCTATGACGATTTACACATATGGCAACTGATGCAGTTGTACCACAGATTTGCCGATGTGGACATCCCCTACGGTCACCTAGTGGGGGATGCTGGGTACCCACTGGAGCCATGGCTGATGACACCCATCAGAAATGCACACACACCTGAACAACAATGCCATAATGAGGCACACACAGGCCAGACATATAACAGAGAGTGTGTTTGGGATGCTCAGGTCATGGTTCTGGTGTCTAGACACATCCGGTGGAGCCCTGCAATATTCACCAGCTACATGTACCCAAATTGTTATGGTATGTGCTATGCTACACAATATGATCCTGCGGAAACAGCTGCAGCAGGAACAGCATTGGGCTGGGCCACACAGCCCCTCACCAATGCCAAGGCCCATACAGGCACAGAGTGACTCCGAGGAGGAACAACCTGAGCCTGCCCCAGTAGGCAGAAGGGGGCGTGCCCAGTATGCCCTGGCCTTGGCAAAGAGGTAACACATAGCATATGCACTAACACAGTAGGGGCCCATGGAATGAGACCTCTCTCTGACCCGCACAGACAGTAAAAGGGATGCCAAATATGACACTACCTGTGCCCAACCATGTATAGGGAATGTACTATGTGCATCCGACATAGGCAGCCCTCTAGCACCATCCTCAAGTCTGGCACACCCTCAAGGTAAGTCAATCAACCTACCAATTGACAAATGGACTAGAATGTGTTTTTACCTGTAGCTATGGTATGGATGTGAACATGCAAGGGAACTGGGTGGCCGGATGTCAAGATAGCAGACAGTAGGCACCCATAGTGGCATCATGAGATCTGTAACACATACTGGAGTCACCATAGCAGCCAAAACTACACAGAGTGATAAAACCCACTGCAGGAAATGGCCTGCATGACATGGGTGTCCATAAGAGCCACACATGCCACTCAGGAAGGTTCCCATACCCAACAACAGTCTCAGCCAGCAGGACAGGTGAAGACTAACACAAACAAATGCTGTACTATGGCCTCTGAATGTGCCCTATGGGTAACTCCACCCCCAGGCCTTCACAGACAGACCACAGCAGGCCAGGCAGTCAGATGTAAGTTGTAAAGGCTAGGAAGTCAGAAACTAATATGTAGGTAATCAAAGCTGGGATCTGTAGTACACTGGTAAGCCTCTAGCCAGCAGGATAGGTAAGACTACAGACTGAAATGGAGTACCTGACATACCAGTACAGTCATAGAAAATGTGTACAAGTATCAGGTGCACCCCCCATCCAACATACACTTAGAGTAACAGTCAGGTGTGCCCCCCCAACTCCTGTGTAGAACAGTAGAAACAGTCAGGTGTCCACCCCGCTATGCAGAAATGTGGCAACAGTCAATGGCAATTGACCGATGGATACCCTGCAGACACAGCATGCCACCTGTTGGTGTAAAACACAAAGGTCAGCACCACAGTACAAACTACCTGGACGTGATCCACACATGCAACACAGATGGCCATACTAGGCATGCTCACACACTTAGAGGAATGAAGGCAATGTCAGTCAACAACATACTGAGAGGTCATACTGAGCATTCTCACACACTTAAATACATGAAGGGCATGTCTACAAACACCAGTGGCCCAGACATATCTGGAAATTGCAGTTCTCAGTGCGGACATATGTCAGTATGCACCTCTCCTGCCTTGCACACACAGTGGATAGGACTACAGACAAATATGTAAGGACAACACACTATAAAAAGCCACAGGTACACGGGCATAGATGTGTGGAAGAGGGTGACTGTGACAAGGAGCCATGCGGGCCTGTCCCAACCAGCACACAGCCAAAGGGCCCCTAACACATGAGGTGCGGATGTAACCCACTGTGGAGACTAGCCACCAGTACCTGTCAGCATGACAGACTATGTGGTGCATGTGCCAGCTGTGCAACAAGACTGTAAAAGGAAGTAGCCATCTAGTAGCTGTATACACGCACCTCTGACATATGACACCGTGTGTGCCCACATGTGGCATGTCATCCCCTACATGAATGGGGTATGGCCCATGCACACACTGCCCTCCCCATAGCAGTAGCATGACAAGCCTGCTGAGGTCATCCAATGTGAATTACACCTTTGGGAGAACTATAGCTCAGTAATATGCATGGCGTGTCCCATAACTGCATACTGCTGTAGTGATAGACTAGTTAGGTGGTAGTACTAATCCCAGACCTGTCAATTGTGTGAGTGTGTGTTTGTGTGCATGCCTGTCTGTCTCTGAATGTGTAGAGGAAAATGCTTGTTAGGCTACTCACACTCCGTACAATACATATATTCACCTTTGGCAAGGCTGCTGATGTCACTCACCTAGAAGTACACCTCTGGGAAAGTGATAGTCCAGTAATTTTCGTAGCACGTTCTGTAACTGCGTACTGCTGTAGTGTGATAAACTAGTTAGGTAGGTGTTCAAACCCCAAACTTGGCAACTGTTTGTGTGTGAATCTGTGTGTGTGTCTGACCAAGTAGAGAGCAATGCTTTTTAGGCTACTCACACTCCATACAATACAAATACTCTACTTTGGCAAGGCTGATGATGTCACTCACCTAGAAGTACACCTCTGGGAAAGTGGTAGCCCAGTAATTGCTATAGCATGTTCTGTAACTGTGTACTGCTGTAGTGTGATAAACTAGTTAGGTAGGTGTTCGAAACCCAGACCTGACAACTGTGTGTGTGTGTGTGTGTGTGTGTGTGTGTGTGTGTGTGTGTGTGTGTGTGTGTGTGTGTGTGTGTGTGTCTGACTGAGTAGAGAGTAATGTGTTTTAGCCTACTCACACTCCATACAATACAAATACTTTACGTTGGCCCGGCTGCTGATGTCACTCACCTAGACATACACCTCTGGGAAAGTGATAGCCCAGTAATTGCCATAGCGTGTTCTGTAACTGCATACTGCTGTAGTGTGATAAACTAGTTAGGTAGGTGTTCAAACCCCAGACCTGGAAACTGTGTGTGTGTCTGACTAAGTGAAAAGCAATGCTTTTCTAGGCTACTCACACTCCGTACAATACAAATACATAACTTTGGCAAGGCTGCTGATGTCACTCACCTAGTAGTACACCTCTGGGAAAGTGATAGCCCAGTAATCGCCATAGCGCGTTCTGTAACTGCTTACTGCTGTAGTATGATTTAGAATGGTGGTAGTGTTCTATCTCCATCCATGGCAGTTCCGGATGTTTTGTGTGTGTTTCAGTGTCTGTGTATGGAGAAATGCATTATAGGCTACTCACTCGCAGTACATTATGCCCTACTTTGGTAATCTTGCTGATGTCATTAATTGTGAAATACACCTTTGGGGAAGATGCACTTCAGTAATGTCTGTGGCACATACTATAACTGGTTAGTGCTGTAGTGTAGTAAACTAGTTAGGTAGAGGTTCTACTCCTAGACATGACAGGTGTGTGTGTGTGTGTGTGTGTGTGTGTGTGTGTGTGTGTGTGTGTGTGTGTGTGTGTGTGTGTGTGTGTGTGTGTGTGTGAGAGAGTGTTTGTAACTCATATCCTGTGTAGAGGTGGTTGTGAGTGTGTGGGCAATGTGGAGGGGTTTTGCTAATTTCATTTATGGTGGCCCTACTATATATCACAATGTCAACCATACAGGGATAACAGATGTAAACTGCTGAGAGGCTGGGGACCCATACATGTGACATCAAGGCCTGACAATCACAGTTAGCAACCCCACTGTGCCTTCACATGTGACTCACAATGGACATACCATGACTGACAACATTCCCTGTATGGACAGATGACACCTGACATCAGGGAATGCTGTTAGCATGCTATCAATGTAGGTGCGGGGTAAATCTGCTGACCAGTACCAGTCCCTGCCACAGGTGGGCAAGACTGGCACATCTCATGATAAGCTATGTTCACAGCATGGGCCAGACACTCCAGGTATAGTTCCACATGTCACTGTACATGCATGTGGGAGGTGTGCACATCCTAGACACCATCCAAGTCATGGACTAGGAAACACATACATGGCAAGTGATGCACAGCATTGGCTACACACAATAGCCACCCAGGTGACTGGATGATGTATGCAATACCCACCTGTGTGGGCAAATGCAAAAGCTACAGGTGTGTGCCAAAATGCAGACCATTGTCTTGTGGCCTGATGCCAAGGTACACCCATCGCCTACCCTTGTATAGCCTGCTGGCACTGTTGGCCACCACACACACGTGCAGACATGCACCCATGCATGTCCAAACTGGCACCCTATGTGTTCATGTGTGTGTTGTATGGTGCATATGTCCATATCCACACACACTACTCTCCCCAGAGCACAGTGAAGCATGCCACCTGATGTCTGACACCCCCTCATACTCACTGCACCTCTCACCTCTGTATGACCTGTGTGGTGCATGTGTACCCTGCACATTGATGCGTTGTGGCAATCCCACTAGTGACAAATTGCACTCCTGGCCCTGCCAAGTGTGGTAATGTGTGTGCCTCCTTGTGTGAGTGTGCCTGTTCTGATGCTGGCACCTGTTCATGCAGACAGGCACGTGTATGTCACCTACTGTATATCTACCATATCCCTGTTGCAGATGTCACTCACCATCACATATATGTTCTGAGTGCTCCCCACCAGATAACTCATGTGGCGCATCCAATAACAGTATCGAACTGTGATAGCACTACATAGCTGTCGGGGTTTGATAACTGTGCTGGTAGGTGTTTGACACAAACATGCATCAGTTTTACCCACCCACCCCTCCCTGACATGTATTCACCTCTGTCTGCCTCAAACACTCCCTCTCTGGTGGATGTGGAGGCCCACATCTGCATTGCTTAGACAACAGCATGTGTATATTAAGTGATGCTCATGATCAGTTGATGGCCTCTGCACAAATTACAGCCCTTCCCTAGCAGATTGCATGTGGAACAGCTGTGGTAATATTCCCATAGCCAATTGCATGGAAACGCACTCCATTACCTGGGAACATCCTGGTGATGTTGGCCCTTGTCTGTCACTGTGAGCAGGAGCTAGAACTGTCGTTTGACAAACATCATTTCAGATGGGTTGAGGATTTACCTCTAACAACATACACTGTGGAAAGAGGGCAACAAACAGGAGGGGGATGTGCCTGACCTGTCTACAGACTGTAAGTGCTGCTATACTGCATATGGAGTGATGTTGGTTTAATAGTGTTTGTCTGGATATGCCTGTTCTACATGTTGCAATACCTGCCTTGTCAGTTCCATGTATATGAGGAATCCCCATCTGCAGGGTCATCTGCAGACTGGGCAGTGTTGTGCCTTTGGTTTCATGTGTTAGCCACAATGCATCTATCTGTGGAATGCAGAAGGTAGTGTGAGGACTGCAGTCTGTTGATGGTGAAGGCAGTGACAGTTACTGACTACATATCCCTCATTGGACATATGTTGCAACAAACCCCATTATAATGGTAGATTAATGAGGGTATCACAGCAACATGTCTATACTGGCCCTGTGTATGTGCTGTCAGCCACACCTCTGTCAACCTTTGTACAAATGTCATGCATGAAGTGGTGCATATGTGCTGTACACCGTAAATAGTGTCATCATATTTGATAACAAGCCAGTGATATCTCAGAGTGCTGCACATGTCATGTACAGTAGGGATTACATTTAATGCCATATCCTGGACATTCTGTGGATGTTTGTACAGTACTGAGGTCTGTATAGTGATGGTGAATGTTGGCAGTGTGTGAATTGTTAATATGTACTATGTCCTGTGTACAGATTGTGGTAGAAGCCATTGTTCTAGCTCCCCTTCTATCTGATGTTGCTGCCCCACTGTATGGTACCATTTTACCTTACATGTTTTTTAGGGCCATACACACACATGTCCCATACCACAGACAGCTGTCTGATCAGACTGTGTATCAGTCTAATATATGTAGGGTCATTCTGTGAGTGGCACATATGAGGATGGTGTAGGACAGATTGTCCATATACTGTACTATTATGCTAGCGTACCATATGTGGCTGTGTTCACATTGGTTGTGGTTATGCACTTTCACACTGGTATATCCTACCCTGTGCTGTGACATGGCTGTCGAGCCTGCTATATATGCAGGTACTGTACGATGATAACCTTAGCATGTCTGTCAGTAGCCAATGGCACACATGTTATGAGCAGATGTCACCTTCCACACACACCATGTCTGTGACAACAATCCCAATGACAGTAGCAAATGTCTATTAATATACCAGCTATACATACCTGACATCCCCTTGCACTATGACATTGGGACTGTAGGGGCTGGGGTAGGGCTACACTCCATGTCCAGGACATATGGTGGGATTATATGGACATGTACTTATCCAGATAGCCATATATATATATATATATATATATATATATATATATATATATATATATATATATATATATATATATATATATATATATATATATATACATGAGTATACATATGTAGTACTTCCTATTATCACTGTCATGGCAACCACCCACTATGAATCCCTACATCATGTGGGCGCATTCCCTGTACATTCCCTGTGTGATGGACATCCTTCCTATGTGTGGGCATCAGTGTTACAGACAGCAGGTAGCAATACCTCTTACAGGAGAACCTGCACACTCAGGGCAGCCATATATATGTAGGAGGATCAGGACAGACAGACTGTGAGTAGAGTGGTGTAATGCTTTGCATAGTACTAGTGTTACAGGGTGTGTGTATGTACATACTAGTTTACCTTGGACTGCAGTCTGTCTGCATAGCTCACTACTGTGGGCCTATCCACTAGCTGGACAGAGGTGTGCCTATCATGTGTTGTCTGTCCACCACACAGGTCCTGTGTCGGATATTACACTGGCAGTGTGTGTGTGTTGCATGCTAGCAGTACATGGTTATATCCATTTGTGTCCCTGATGTTTTATTCCTACATAAGGGTATGTTGCAACACATCCTGTAACACCAGCATGTTCCAGGTTGTGTAACTGCAATATTGCAAGTATGGCCCTGTGTTCCTGCCTTTGTCCTCCACATATATGGCAGGCTTTGTCCTGCTGTGATACGGTTAGGAGTTGTTAGGTAATGGCCTATCATTAACTACTGCTAGCATTCCTACTATCATCCCAGTCATAACGTGGACTCCCACAACATTTGTTGGTCAGGGCCCATACATGTGATAGATACATTGACATTACCACAAGTAATGAATGTCCTCCTAGGGCTTGACTACAGGGTGTAATTGGAGGCTGCTGAACTGCATCTGATATTGTTGAGTGTTACGTATCGTGCAGGCAAATCCTTTGTCTACTGTTGTGCGAATTGAAGGGCTTGGCCTGGCCACCATAGTATGTTATATATCCGCACTGTCTGCATCTACTGTTTTGTGTGGGCCTTGCATCCATCACTGGTTATATACATTAACATCTATGTGCTGTCAGTAATGGCATACATTATTGTATGGTACACAAATAGGTTCATAGGTTCATAGGTTCATACTAGGCTATCTGCCCTAGGGCATTTATAAGCCTAGCCAGAGTATGTTTGGCTTTCGCCACCCATTTTAAATTAATTTTGCTATGCCCTTTTTCAAGGTTAGTATACTGTGCCTCTGTCTAACAGTGACACAGAAGTGATACCCAGGGTAAACCTACGATCTCCCATCCACTCATCAAGATTCCTCTTGAAGAGAGTCAATGAGGGACTCGACCTAACCTGGACTGGGATTTTATTCCAGAGTGAAGGGAGCCTCTGAGTTATGAATCTGTCCCCCCAGCATGTCCTATTTATTTCAGTGCTGAGGTTCAAGTCTCTTGAGCGCGTAGCTTGATGGGATTTGGATTTTTTGAGGTGCAGCATGTCCCTTAATTCGGGGTTGGACATGGCTTTATACGTCAGGCACAGATTGCCTCTGAGCAGGTGGTATGCCAAATAAAGGTTGTCTGTGTATACATACCTGTGTGTTGTGTCATGCCCTTTCTATTGTGAGTGGGTATATGTGTAATGCAAGTATCCCCTTTGTGGGGCTGGTTGCCTCACCACACATGTTACAGGTACCAGTTACAGGGCTTGTGGCTGGGGATATACATTGCACCCAGTATGTCCACACTACTTCTACATATGTATGGCTACTAATACCCTTTGTCTGTGTAAATGTGTATGTACCCATATATCCCATATATCTTATCTATGTATATATATCTATATATCTATATATATATATATATCTATATATATATATATATATATATATATATATATAAAATTTTATATATATATATATATATATATATATACCTGCACATGATCGTCAGTGTATAGATGTGTGTGCATATCTGTACCATTGTAATGTGTACCCCTTCAACATAGTACATTCCCTGCAGTACAATGGCCTATCTGCATGATATGTTACAGATATTGCCCTGACATGTACAGGTGACTTGGATTACTGTTGTAGCATTGTAGCTGTGTTGTGGTGGGTTCTGCCGTCAAGTGCTACATGTGCTGGATATTGGATTGCACAGCATATCTGTTAGGGCTGGGGGGGTTACATAGCAATAATTACCAGGTGTCCATCATTTGTGCCCCCACCCCCATTAACTGTGCTCATGGTCTGTTATGTACTACGGAGTGGGCCAGGAGTCCGTTCCCATGTGGAAATCATATACGCATGTCTATCTGTATATATATATATATATATATATATATATATATATATATACACTCTGGAACAGAATCCCAGTCCATGTTAGGCAGAGCCCCTCACTGACTCTCTTCGAAATCTTGACAAGTGGATGGGAGATCGTAGGTTTACCCCGGGGGTCATTTCTGTGTCACTACTAGACAAAGGCACAGTAAACTAAACCCTAAATGGGCATAGTATTCTCATTCCAAGGGTTGGCGAAAGCCACACACACTCGGGCTAGGCTTATAAATGCCCTAGGGCAGATAGCCTAGTATGAACCTATGAACCTATGAACCTACATATGTATACATATATATACATATATATATATATATATATATATATATGTATATCTGCATAATTATATATGTGAAACTCCCATATATAGAGGGATAGAACTGGACATTGATATAGCTCTAGCTATGTATATGTATTCATATATATATATATATGTGTATGTATGTAGATCTATATTATATATATATATATATATATATATATATATATATATATATATATATGCATATATATATATATATATATATATAAATATATATCTATATATATATTATATATATATATATATATATATATATGGATATATATACACTGAACATATTAACCTATGTACGATTGCTATGTGGTTATTTGTGAGTCATACAAACACACACACACACACACACACACACACACACACATATATATATATATATATATATATATATATATATATATATATACCTATAGCTTTCTATCTGTCTACATTTGCAGATGTATATCTGTCCATATGTCCATGCATGTTCAGCCTATATGTGTGGTCTGTACCTCATTCACTTGGCAATTGACATGAATGACCTTAGGACTGAGGTCAGTCATTTGTGCCGACACGTATGTGTTTCAGACTTATCATCTCCTTCAATATATGTGTTCTACTACATATAACTGTGTCACTTGCAACGTTTTAAGTGTATTAGAGCAAGATATGACAGATATCCCTATATGTACCCACATTATGGTGCACTATGTCCGGGGTTCATGCATTAAAAGGTTGTGTGGTGTGTTAGTATTACATTTCCTGGCTGTTGACTGATTGTGCTTTAACAGTTACAATAGTGCATGTACATTTCTGTTCTCTTCCAGTAGGGCACTGTGGATACATTTAAACACAGCACTTTACAAATACCTTTTCAACACAAACATCTGTGCAGAGCAGTTTGATATACACATGACACAGTTGTAATACAGTTGCAACAAGCATCTTATATAAATTAGTTTGATATCCACAAATGGCAATTATTTACAAAATTGCAGCTAGCTGTGCGGCAGTACCTCCTTTTGTCATAACTAATACTAAAGATTACTAGGCCTTTCTTCATTATAGATACAGCTCAGTTGTTCCCCAATCAGGTTTCAAACCCAAGTCTACTAGTCCTGCACCTTAACATCTATGCTATCTAGCTGGGGTATGCTACAGGCCCATTTTGTTTAGTTAATACTAAGATGTTTTTTCAGTTGTGTAATGTTATAGACAGGCACCAGGCAGTCTGCAGACCATTATAAGTCTAGTCAATAACCAGTGAGCAGAATCCAACTCTGCACCTTGTAACTGCAAGATGAAGATTAACAGTTATGCCAACCATTCCTGAATAATATCACTAATTCAGGTCTATATTGAAAGCTCGAAAGCCCTAATAACCGAATACAAAAACACCAACATATTCCGCGAACCGCGAATACAATGAACCCCCTAAACCACGAAATTCAAAAGCTCGAACCGTCATACTTGTCCCACCCCACTGCCCGCTACATACTACCTACCCAAACAAACTAAACACATACATACACTAACCAAAACCCTACTTCTAACTCTAAACTAAACCCTACTTCTAACCCTACACTACATTTTGCATATATTACCATCTATGCACTTACCTTAACCCGCACCCTAACCCTAAGGTCCGTAACTATCGCATACTTACCTTAACAAGCTATACCCAAACAAAATAAATAATCCACACACATACACATAACAAAACCCTACATCTAACCCTACACTAAATCTCACATACATTAGCATCTATGCACTTACCTTAACCCGCACCCTAACCCTAAGGTCTGTAACTATCGCACACTTACCTTACGGAGCTATACCACGGAAGGGCCAACCATGACAATTTGACATTTCAGATTTTGTGCTTCAGGACGATCGATGTTTATGCTGTTCGATGGAAACGTGTCAGCATTTACGTATTCGGGTAAGTGCATCTTCGAGGATGTAATAGGGAACTCACTAATTCATATCCAAGATATGTGTTATTTTAGTCCATAATAGGACCTGTGGCAGCATATTAGAGGGGAGTTAAAAAAATGACTCCAACAGATAAGGCACTCAGTAGCATAAAATTAATATCAACCCTTAGTCAGAAAATATCCCTATAAGGATAGGAAAAGTGGGGTGGGGGTACAGTTTATATTACTTGGAAGACGTGTGTACATACACAAGCCAGAAATGCATGTATTACTGAAGCTCCTGGTCCACGAGTATTCAGACTTACTTTAAGCAAGATACAGGTCATAAATTACTCCTTATGGCTTCACATCACTGCACTTTGATTTACTGTAGGAGATATCCAACCATAACCAATGGGTTTATTTTTATCGCTTAGTTCCAGCATCCTAGGCATCCCAAGCTTAAGTAGAGCTACCTTGCAATATCAGATTCTAGAACTCCTCCAAAATTAAACCATTCAGAATTTCAATTAAGTGCTGCTGCCTGCTTACAGAGTGTGCGAAAGTGTCACATTATTATTAGAGGGTGGCCTTTTCTGTAAGGCAGTCAGCTTCAAGAATTTGAAGCATTAGCCTTTAAAGCTTTTTTTCACAAGTAGCCAATAGTGTGGTTACCCTTCATAATGTCGACTGCCCATAACATTGTCCCCTGAACATCTAGACGACAATGTTGAAACTTCATAACACCAAAATCCCAGAACAGCGAATTTCGCCTCCGGGAAAGCAACCACTTGGCCAGCACTGCCAAAGTTTGCCCTTTTCTCCACTGTAGTGTGATCTCGGAGTTGGAATATTTAAGTTGGGGGGTTGTGAGGTGTGAAGACCCCCACTTAGATGGGTTTAATATGTTTAGGTTGTTGTTTCTGTCAGTGGTGTTCAAGTGGTTACTTTCCCACCCAAGCTAATTACCCCATTGGTAAGACACTTTTAAGAGTTAACCCTGTAGTCAGGGACCTGTAAACACATGTAGACAGTGATGTGGCCATTGGCCAACATTTTATGTTGCCCAACTTATAAGTAAAGAGATGGCATCCTGGTCCAAAGAAGTCATATTGCCACTTTATTCAGCCTTTATCAGACCCATCATTGAGCATAATGCCCCCCTTCAGCATGTACCCAACCAGACAAATGCAATAGTGGGAAACCCCTCAAAGGTTCCATGCCAGGAGAATCCAGGGTATAAACACATTGTCATGTATGGATCACCTTAAAGCCCTATCTCTGTACTCTATTTCTTACAGGTTACTGAGAGGTGATACATGCCTGGCATACAAGGCATCCTCAGATCCAGCTCTGATTGATCTTTTGCATATCCACAAAATGAAAAGCATCAGAACCACTAGATCCAAGGATTTAAATTTTTGCTTGTGACATAAATAAGACATGTTGATGAGAGAGATATGTGTCTCAGTGGATCCCCATGCTATGGAACAGGCTCCCATCTATGTGAAGCATAGTCTATCCCTAACCCTATTTAAGTGTAAGCTTGACTAATGGATGGGAAATCCGAAATTCAACCCCCAGATCTGGCCCCCATGTCTCTGACAGACAGAGCCAAACACTAATGCCCAAACTAATATATCTCCTAGAAACTTCCTAACTAAAATACGCCCTCCTAATAAATGTCCATGACGCATAGGGACACAACTGGATTGGGTAGGATTGCATGGCTAGGCTTATAAAGGACCTGGTGGTCATTAGCCTTGTATATACATATGAACCTTTAACTCAAGCAAAAAAGTGAAAATGAAAATAGGTCCAAGAAGATGTGCAAGATGGTGTGACTCACACTACTGTCAACCTATTTACATGGAAGTTAAAACAAAAATTATTTCCTTATGTCTAGCATGACTTGTATAAATGAGGCTTGAAGTAGATTCTGGGAAAATAATCTCAAAAAGCACTTTGCAGCAGCAGGTCCATTGAGATATTATAACCATAACAACTTAATTATTCTGATGCATTAAAACAGAGTTGTTGTTGTTGTGTCTTTTGGTTTTTCTCGGTTAGGGGTCGCCACAGCGGAACTCCGGTCCGCTAATGATTGGCAGTAGATTTTTACATGCCGAGTTGCCGGCCCTGACGCACAACCTTCAACGAAGGTACGCCCATTCACGCATGTCTCCACACAGAAGATGCTCTAGCTGAGAATCGAACAGGACAACGTCTTACTGTGAGGTGACAATGCTACCGCAGCACCACCACCGCAGTTAAAACAGAGTATAAAGATATAATGAAATAACTGACATATAGTGGAAATCATATTTTTTTTATTTATTTCTACTTTTTGCTGGCTTTCTTAGTCCCACTAGGTCAATAGCTTCTTTTCAGGGGATACTTGAGGTGGTATTCATATTGACTAGGGGAACTTCGGCAAGGGCACTGGGGAACTTCCCCTACTCTTTTCTTATAAGAAGATGCATTTCAGTATTCTGCGTTTGTCTTCTTGTTTCCGATCCAGGCACGTAGGTGGCCCAGAGAGACAGGAGGAATCATTGCAAATGCAAACCATGCTGAGAATGTACTGGAGAATATGGAGTTGGTAGAATTGCTACCTGAGATGGAAGTTAGTGAGCGGAAAGCAGAGAAAGCATTTATATCAGAGAAGGAGGTGATGGAACAAAATGTTTCATCAGATGAGACAGGTTAATTTGTAGGATGCATTCCAAAAGAATCTGTTTGAGGAAGAAACAGAGTCAGAATGTAGTACTACAACCATCCAGTCTGGAGGGTTGCAGAATGATTATTTGGAATAGATGATTAACCAAAGTGAACCAGAGAATAATGCAGCAGTATCGTGGAGTGAAATAATGGAAAGGATAGAAGAAAATGGAACAGAAATAGAACCAGAAGGGAAGACATATGTGCAAAATGTGAAAGAAGGAGAAGGCAGAAAGGAAGAAGTGAAGGAGGTAAGGAGAAGATATAATGTATGACTAAGCAGTAAAAAAGAAAAAGGACTAGATAAGTCTGAAGTCTGGAACTCCTTAATAGCACCATTAGGTGTTACTGCAAAGGAGGCAAGAGCTTTCATATTAATTAATAAGGAAACTTTCTGTGACTTATTATTTGAAAATGGTCAGTTTATGGAAATTTTTTTAGAAAAGTACGAACAAAAAAGAACATGTATCCTCAGTCAGAGTATGTCATACAATCTTTTTTTAGGCAAACTAAAAAAAAATAATGGTTCAGTTTAGAACAGAAGTTGATGCTATGGAGCTGAAAATGCATTTATTGACTGTATGTAAAGATGTTATGGACACAACAAAAACTTATGATGAAAGAGGACTATGGACTGGGGGATGAGAATGTGGGATTATTTTAAAAATGGAAAATAATAATGTAATACATATACCAAGTGTTATAAATGTGAATGGTAATAGAGGTTTTGTAAAATACAGGGAGAAGCCTAACACTTGTTTTTTTTCCTGTGGAAAAGATGATAATTTAGTTAGTGAATGTAATAAAAGAAAATGTTTTATATGTGGAAAGACAAGATATGAGACAAAGAAATGTAATTTAAAATGTAATAAATGTGGTAATACTGGACATGTTTGGTTAGAATCTGATAATAATGAGCAACACATTGGGGAAGAGGTTATGCAAGATTTGGAGCAAGAAATAAGTACAGTACAGGAGCATATACATCAGAATGAGACAGATGAGGCAATACCAAATAATGTTAAAGAAGGGGGTAACAAAGGAGAGCAAGAAAATAATGGTACAAGTGAAGAAGAATATGCAAATTGGAAAATAGTAAAAGGAAAGAAGAATTCTATAGGAAAAGGTCTGCACTATGGAAGAACAATTTATCTACCCACCTCCCCATTGCCCTGGTGTCCCTCAAGGCTCCATATTAGGCCCTCTCCTATTTTCTGTTTTTATTAATGACCTATATTCTGTAATACCTCAAGCTACCTGTATTCAATATGCAGACAATCCCACGTTAATATGCTCAGCCGCTTCTCCATCTGACCTACAGACCCTAACCCAAAATGAGTTTAATACAGTGTTTAATACTGGCTCACTGACAGAACCCACACTGTAAAAGTTGCAGACTCCAAATATGACCTCAAATCAGTGACAAGTGGAAACTCTCCTGTTTGGTATCTACTTCTCTGAAGTACAGGCTAACACAGAAGGCCTCTGGCTAACAAAGTTCACAGATGACTGCAAACTAGGAGCCATAGTCAAGTCCCCAAATGATGTGGACATCCTACAGAAGGGCCTCACTGAGACAGATGCCTGGTGTCAGAGCCATGGCCTCAAGCTCAATGCCAAAAAGTGCAGTGTCATCCCCTTTGGTAAAAACTCTGTACCCATGAACTACCACATAGGCAGCAATCTACTTAACACTGAATGCGTGATAAGAGACCTTGGGACCCAGGTGGACAGTAGTCTCTCCTTTGATAGTCACATCATCACAGTAGTCAGGAAGTCCTTCTACGTGGCACACCTCATCATAAAAGGCTTCTCATCCAGGAAAAAACAGGTCATTGTTCCCCTCTACTCGACACTCAAAAGACCCATTATAGAGTACAACGCTCCTTTTGGAATGTACCTCACAAGACATCTGCAGCAGCTGGAAAGCCCACAGAAGTACCTTACAAAGAGGATTACTGGCCTCAAACAAATGCCCTACACTGACCGCCTCAAAAAACTCCAGCTTTACTCCATAGCATATTGCCTACTCCGAGGGGATCTCTGCCTAACATATAAAGCTATGTCAAACCCAGAGCTGTTGGACATGCTACACCTAAAGAAATCCCAATCTCTCCGAGCTACATGCTCTAGAGGCCTAAACCTTGCCACCACAATAAACAGAACATGCTGGAGGGATAGATTTCTGTTCCAGAGACTTCCCATACTCTGGAACAGGCTACCCATCTATGTCAAGCAAAGTTCCTTATTAGCACTCTTCAAGAAAAATCTTGATGAGTGGATGGGAAATAGGAAATACACCCAGGGGATCACTTCTGTGTCTCTGCTCGACAGTGGCACAGGAAAATAACTTTCTTGGGTGGCGTAATGCAGGGAACCTTGTTGGCTAGGCTTACATAGGCCCTTGGGCCGATAGCCTAGTACCTACCTATGAACCTATGAACAATGACTTCTACACCTTTGCCTCATCTTGAACCCCAAAAAAACAAAATTCTTACTATTCACTCCCACCAGTAGTGCCTACCCACTTAACTTTACTGTTATATCAAACAATGGTACTATCATATCCCCTTATCCCGCTACCAAACATCTAGGGGTATTAATTGATAACAACCTTAACTTTGATACTCATATTAACAGTACTATAAAAACAGTCAACAAAAAACTAAGCTCCCTTTATAGGATCAAACCCTTTCTGACTCCATTAGCCAAGACTACTATTGCCCATACCCACTTAATCTCTACTCTCCCTTTATGCCTCCCCTATATATATACATATATACTAATCTGTGTAAAAACTAATCTGTGTAAAAACAACCTTAACAAGCTGGCTATCTTCTACAACAATATTGCCAGATTTGCCACTGGCTCTGCTTTCAGAACCCATCATTGTCATAATCTTGAACAACTAGGATGGCTAGAGTTGCCAAACCTCCTACTATTTAACCAACTAACAGTCGCCCACAAGATCCTGTATCAACCTACTAATACCCCAATACTTACCAACCTCATCACCCCCTACAATAGCCTTAAGACCCTACGCTCATCAAATAAACTACTTGTACAAATAGGTAAAACCAACAATATGGCTGGTGACTCTTTGTTCTCTAATACCATGGGCAAAACCTGGAATTCACTCCCCAGTGACCTGACCTCGCTTTCCTCAATAACACTATTCAAAAACAAACTGAAACTATACCTTAAAACACATTGGTTATGCCCTTGTGCTAACCCTGACTAATTTCCTCACTTATCATTGGGTACTTACCACTATTCCTGTACTAATCTAGTTGCTTTTCTGTTAACCATAAAGAGAGTGTGCTTTTATATATTAATTTAATGCCATTATAAATATCTTCTTATAACTATCCAAATATGACATGTATAAAGATTCTTTAAGCAGTAATGTAAGGAAATGTAAAGAATTGCTAAAATCTGTAATGCACCTGCATTTGTAAAAACTGTCATATAATATAAATAATACTGTGTTTTTGAGCTTTTCTCCCCAGACCTCTACTGAAAATGGACATATATCCAGCTAGACTAGCCCGGTCAACAAATATAAAATAAATAAATAAATAAAAGAAAGGAAAAGAAAATATAAATGTATGTCCATAAAAGAAAATAAGAAATGTAAAGGGTGAGATCTACCTTTTAAATATTTTTCTCTATATCTGTTAAAAGCTGAAGATATTGGCCTTAAATGTCAATAATATGAAAAATATTAAGAGGAGAATAGGTATATTAGAATGGTGTACATTAATAGATGCACATGTAATCATATTAGAAGATATTAGATCATTAACAGAGGAGGAAAGGATGTGAACAGAAAAATATGGCATGGTTCAATTATTTGGAATATGGGAAAAGAAATGTGTTCTGGTATATGTATATTATGTCAGGGGAATATTAAAATATTAGATGTCACATTGGTTGAACTGGCACATATTAACTGTGTTAGACCTAAGATGGAATAAATGTGTTTATAGAGTTATAGCCTTATATGCATATGTTATAAAAAATAAAAGGGAAGAAATGTTTAAAAAACTTTTAAATTATGTTTGAGTAAATATGGACATGATAATAGCAGAGGATTTTAATTACAACTTAAGAATAAATAAGAAGAATGGATATGATATCAAAATAGTAAATGAGATTGTGAAATGTGGTAGATTATATGTATGGGAAAATGGGTCTACTTCAGAAGACCAAAATACCAGCTGGTTTCTCTGGTTGTCGGCTTTCTCGTCTCAGGATTTTAAAAGTCTTCCTTCTGGTATTTAGGTGTTCCAAAGTAGACCCGAGAAAATAGACATTGGACTTATAGGAGAAATTAGATTATGACTGAAATTGATTATTTTTTGGTAAAAGATAGCTTGAAGATTATACAACAAGAAATAAAAAAGGCTGTTTTTTCCAATTGTTTAGCTATATGGATAACAGTACATGGAAAACAGTGTTTATATGAATAGGTAAAGGAATTAAAAGATTAAAAGAGAAAGATTTGGAGAGAGATGATAAAAAAACAATAATTATGTTATGGAGGAATCACATTGATATGAGAGAATTTTATGAAAATTTAACTATCTGGTGGATTAGCTTTAAAGAAAAATACAAAACATGTTTTCTAGAATGTATAAAGGATAAGAGAAAGAATGAAAAGAAGATATACAAAAATTAAGTCATGAAATATTTAGTGATCTATTAAAGAAAGAAAAAACTTTTTATGAGAAAGAAAGGGAAATATATGAAAATAATCAGGTGAATATTAATAAGTTGTTATATAAACAAAATATTGTTTACAAGGATGAAGGAAGAAGTAACACCATATTTAAGTAAATCAGTTAAAGAACAGAAAAAATAATAAGGGAGTTAAAAAACGATAAGGAAAACAAGTGAGGACACACTAAGCAGGTTAAATAAGGAAGATATTGAATACTTGGAAAAATATAAGTATTAAAGAAATAAATGAAGTATTGAAAGATATAAATATGAATACAGCAATGGGATTAGATGGCACTGAATATCATATGTATAGTGAAATGGAGAATTAATAAAAAGCTATATTTATAGAAGTTTTGAGTGAATTGCTAAAAGTGGGAATAAAGTATAAAAAAATATATACAGGGGTCATAAAGTTTAAATGGAAAAAAGATAAAGATATAAAGATTTGGAAACCTATAACTTTAAATAATACAGAGTATAAGATTTTCATGAGAATTATAATTAAAATATTAACAAATAAGGTTGATAAGTTATATGAGCAAACTGTATTTGGTTGGAAAGGAAAAGCAACTCAAGATTTTTCTGGCTTATTAAAGAAGTGGTAAATGACATTGTTAATAAAAAATTTGACACAACGATCATGCTAGGAGATCTAAGTAAAGCATATGATAGAATTCAGCATGAATCATTATGGGGCATTTTGAATGCATATAATATAGGTAAAAGAATAATACATATAGTTAGATCAGCATATGATAGAAATTATGTTAAAATTAATGTTAATGGATGGATAAGTGAGGAATTGAAAATATAATGGGGAATAAGACAAGGCTGTCTGGCTATTTTTCTTTGGTTATGAATGTAATAGTGAATAAGATTAATAAAATGACAATACTGCAGGATATAGAATATTAAATTAATTACAATTGCCTATAATGTATATTTATGTAGATGCTATTTTATTAATCATCACTGATAAGGAATGGATGGAAAAAGCAATAATCAAAACATTAAGTATTTTATTAAAAGAAATTGGTTTATGTATAAATAAAGAAAAATGTAAGGGATTTGGGTTTATAGGAAGTATAAGAGACACAGAATTTAACAAGGAATCTATAGATGTTTTAGGAATAATGTTTGGACAAAATGTTTATAAGGATGAACAGTGTGGAAAATTATTTAAAGATATAAAAGACATTACCACTTTTTGGAAGACATTTAGATTTTCCTATAGAAAGAAAGCACATTTGATAAACACTATGGTATTTGGAAAGATTGCATATATGGCAAACATTTATATGATTCCAATAAACTATAAAAAGGAATTGATGGATATATTATTTTCTTTCATGTAGGGGCCCAGGTTGAATCCATTTAAGAGAGGGATCTTGTATATGAAAGAAGAGCAAGGTGGATAGGGACTAATAAACCCAATTGTTCATGCAGCATCACTGAATTTATTTAGAGAAATGAGGTGTTGTATAAAAGAAGAAAAAAAGCATGATATATATTATTTTAAAATATAAGTATGAGGCATTTGGGGAAAAAAATAGGACAGGTAAAATAATTCAAGAAAATATAAATGAAGGGATGAAAGAATATCAAAATAAAATTATAACATGGAAATTAAAAATGAATAAGATTGAAAATGATAGAAAAGAATGGTATCAGAGTATCATGAAAATTTATTTTACTGATCCATGGAAAACTTTAGAAGATGATAAAAAGAGTGCAATAAAATGAGATTTAGTTGGTATAAAAATACATGAATGTAAAGATTTTGTTATGGAGGTTGTCTATAGGAAAGTTACTGGTTAAGACAAATATGCCTTACAAAAGTAAACAAAATAGAGTATGTAATAAGTGTGGAGAATATGAAACAACACAGCATGTTTTTTAATGTATAAGAGTTAAAAATTTCTGGAATGAAGTATGTAAAGGTAATATGTTGAAAGAAATTACAAAAGTTGAGCAATTAAGTATGGATATGACTGAATTTGTTTCTTATGGTGTAAAAAAACAAGAAGTAAAGAAGCTAGAGAGAATGATAGTCTATATTTTCCTGGACAATATAGACTGAAAGACTGAATGAAATTAAGTTTAATGGAAAAAGGGTATTGGTGAAGATTTTGGAAATAATATGGTTTTGGTTGTAGAAAAAACGGTGGGGGAAGTGTTTAAGATATATTGCATAGAATGTAA
Source organism: Protopterus annectens (assembly GCF_019279795.1). Classification (NCBI taxonomy): domain Eukaryota; kingdom Metazoa; phylum Chordata; order Ceratodontiformes; family Protopteridae; genus Protopterus; species Protopterus annectens. The sequence continues at coordinate 495,070,481 of NC_056738.1, forward strand.
AGATCTGTAAATATCTGTATATAAAGTAAATATGTAAATAATAAGCACTGTATATAAGTTATGTTCTATAACAAAAAACCCTACTCATTAGAAGAGTGTTCATTCCAGTCCTAGTGCAGTGACAGCTTGGAGAAAGTACTAAAGGAACCCAAGATGGCAGATAGCACAGAGGCAAATGTCAGTATTGCGGTGGAATTATTTCAGCAAAACCTGTTTTCTTCATTGGAAGCAAATGATTTACAAAATTATCGCTGTATTATTACAACCCTCCATTCGGGAGAGTTGCAGGATGATATTTTGGGTGAATTGTTAATGCAGAGTGAGACAGAAAGTGGAAAAGATGTTTCTTTGGGTGAAATTATGGACAAAATCCATTCAGAGGAATCTGAATTCATTCTGAAAGAAGACAGCCTCAAAAGGAAATCATACACTGAAACTCTTAAGGACAATGCATGGAAAGCATTATGAGAGGAAAAGAAGAAAGGTAATGTCAACAATCAAAGGAAATTTGTTGTAAGATTCTAGAATAAAGAAGAAAAAGTAATGGACAGGTATGACATTTGGGATAATTTGATGGTACCATTAAGTGTAAAGGCCCATGTGGTAAGGGCTTTTATTCTTTTTCATAAATAGACATTTTGTGACATTATATTTGAGACTGGTTCTGCCATGGAAAGTTTTCTGGGAGAGTTTGAAAAGAAAAAGAACTATAATCCCCAGAATTCATATGTGATTAGAGCATTTCGTAGGGAAACAAGAAAAAAAATACATGTTCAATTTCAAACTGAAGTTGAAAAAGAGACTTTGAAGAGACATTTAAGTAAACTATGAAAATAAATAATGCACATTAGTAAACGTTATGATAATAGAGGAGTATGGACTGGTAGATTGGACTGCCATATTGTACTGAAAATGGAAAAAGAGAAAATTTTTTGTATTCCTGGTATGATAATTATTGAAGAAAATAAGGGTGTTGTGAAATACTGCTGTCAACCCTAACATGCTTTTTCTGAGGGAAGGATGACCATTTGATAAGTAATTGTGATAAAAAGAAATGTTATGTGTGTGGGGAAACCAGCCATGATGTAAAAAAAATGGGAACTGAAATATTATAAATGTAAGAAAATTGGGCATTTATGGTGGATTGCAATATATAGAGAGATGAAGGATGAGGAAGAAGACAATAAAAGTGAGGAAAATAAAAGCGAGGAAAATATGCAAAGAGAAGAAACACTAGCAATGGAAGGAAGAGAGGAAGCAGGAAAGCAAGAACAGTCAAAAATGAAGATAAGGTTAAAGATAGCACTGAAACAGAAGATATTATAGAAAAAAGGTTCTGAAATAAGTGCTCAGAAAGATATAAATTGGAAAATAATTAAAGGAAAAATAATTATATCAGTAAAAGAATAAAAGAAAGAAAAGGTCCAAAGGGATGAGTGTGAAAGAAAAAAGTAAGAAAATGGATCATGTAAATAAGATAAATGTTTGAATTTATCTATAGATATGCTCAATTCCTAGTAAGCTACAACATAGATATCGTGCTAACTTTAGATTTCTTTCAGTAAATGTAAATAGCATTGAAACATAAGTAGAAGAATAGGCATCTTAAATTGGTGCAGTAAGTATAATGTTGACATAATAATACTGGAAGATGTAAGATTTCTAATACAAGATGAAAGATTACAAACAGAAATACTTTGGAGAGGAGACACATTATGATGTTAAAAAAGTTACGAGGTTATAAAATGTGGTAATTTAAAGATTTGGAATAATTTGTGGATATACAGTCAAGGTGTATATAAGACAGAAATCGACAATTTCATTGTATTACAACCTTTAAATATTGCTGAAGAAGGGATGCATATAAAATGTTTTTCAGATCATTTAGTCATATGGACAAAGATAAAGGAAAATAAGGAGGATATCACATTGGGAAAAAAAGAAAAAGAAAAAATGAGAAATTATGGAATGATAATGGAAAGAAAACAATTATGGAAAGATCACATTTTCATTAGAGTATGTTATAAAAACTGTTCTGAGTGGTACTGTCTTTCAAAAATATACATTTTTTATTTTAGTATGGCAGTTAGATATAAGAAAAGCAGAAAAAGCAAATTAAAGGGCAGTGTGTATAGATAGTTTAAAAGACTTGGAAAAAATGAGAGAGGATATTTTGTGACTGAAATGAGAATTTATGAAAAGAATCAAGAGAAAATTAAAGAATTCTTATTTAAGAAAAGATATTACAAAAGCGGTATCAGCTTACTTATGTAGTATAGTTAAAGAAAATACTAGCATAACGAGAGAAATGAAAGATGATAGAGGAGAGTTAAGAAGGCCTTTGGAACAAATTATGAATATCATAATAAATTATGTAAAGAAAATGCTTCAAGGTAAAAAGGGGGTACACAAAAAGAATGGAATGTTAAAAAAATTGTCAGATACAGAAAATAAAGAATTAGAAAATGAATTTTCCTTATATGAATTTGATAAAATAGTTGGAAAAGTTAATTTACAGTCAGTCGCATGCCTAGGTGGAATAGAATATCAATACTATAAGAATTTTACAGATTGGTAGAAAAAACATTTCTAAATTTTATGATTGAGTGGTTAAATGAAGGTTTTATGTTTTCAGATCTATGTATTTGTATATTTAAATTTGTATGGAAAAAGTAAGACATAAAGGAAATAAAAAATTGGAGACCTAAAGTATTGAATAATGCATATTACAAGATTTTTATGAAAACAGTTCAGAAGAGAATGTAAATTAAAATGAAAACTATTATGAAAGATAGCATATATAGTTTAAAAGGAAAGAAATGCCAGGAATTATTAATAGTAAGGGAAATTGTGGATGATATTATACATAGGAAAGAGGAAACAAAGCTTATGATAGGAGACTTAAATAAGGCATTTGATACTGTAGAACATGAACTTTTATGGATAATTATGAGGCAATACAACATTAGTGAGAAAATTAAGAATGTTTATTGTTCAGCATATGACAAAAATAATGTAAGAATTTTAGTGAATGGATTAAGTAAAGAAATAAATATAAAGAATGGCATACATCCAGGATAACCCATCGGTGGTATACTATTTGCATTAATTATGAATATATTGGTTAGAGATGTACATATACATATGAAAGATACTACTTATATTACTAATGAAGGGATAAAAATTCCAGTTATGTTGACTTATGCAGATGATATTATAGTAATTATGAAAAATCAAAGTCTGTATGAAAGAAGTAATATGTTACATATAATATGTTACATATATAAATGCTTAAACACAATAGGTATAAATTTAAATAAAGACAAGAGTAAATGTTTGGGTGATATAGCAAAAACAGGAGGAATATCATTTTTGATGATAGAAATTTTTGGGTTAGATATAACATTTGAATGTAAAACATGTAAGAGAGGAGCAATGGAAAAGGATAATAGATCACATAATGGAGCATTGTTGTTTTTGAAATACGTAATTATCTTTTAATAAAAAGGTTAATTTGATCAATTAGGTTATAATGAGAAAGATAGCGAATTTAGCATCTATTCACATGTTGCCAATAATTTATGAAAAAGAAATACTCCAATCAATGTTTTCAATTATATGGGATTCGAGACTGAATCTAGTGAAAAGAGGAGTCTTACATGTGAATAAGGAAAACAGAGATTTAGGATTAATAAACCCATCTGCATGTGCTTATTCAATGAACTTGTTTATAGCTTTGCTTTGGATAACTGAAAAAATGAGAAGTTAATAATGAATCTATTCAAAAGAGGAAAAGGATGTATAAATGATGAAATCAGAGATGGATCATGGTCAAATGAGGCCCAATGCAGGGCAGTGAATAAGGTGCCCCCCAGCCATATCAATATCCCATTATTTGGCCATCCCTTCCACAATTACCATAAAAACACTGTTAAATCTGTCAATATGCATAATGCTTTGTTCTTTTACTTGACAATGATCACAGAGATTTAGATGCAGTTTAAAATTTCATTAAACATTTTGCAGCAGAAAAACTGCAAAGCCACAAAGGAGGAGTAACTACAGACCCTAGGAACTATCGCCCCATTAGCCTGATGAGTCTGATATGCAAAGCTATGGAACACATCATCATGGACCTAATAAACAAGGATATAGGGAATCTCCAAACTCTGGACCCCACACAGTTTGGTTTTGTGAAGGGTAGATCATGCCTGTTCAACCTGGTCAACTTCTTTGAATCAGTCACCAGAGCTGTGGATGAAAGCAAGGTGGTTCATACAGCCTACCTTGATATGGCCAAGGCCTTTGATATCACTCCCCACTCAGGAATCATAGAAAAACTCAATAAGCTAGGCATCAACCCCTATATCACTATGTGGGTTGCAAACTGGCTCACAAATAGAAGCCACAGTGTGAAAGTAGCTGACTACAAGTCAGACTGCCAACCTGTCACGAGTGGAGTCCCACAGGGTTCGGTCCTGGGACCTCTCCTGTTTGGTATCCACTTCTCTGAAGTCCAGGCCAACATGAAGGGACTCTGGCTGACAAAGTTCGCAGACGATTGCAAGTTGGGACCTATTATTAATTCCCCAAGTGATGCTGACATCCTACAGAAAGGCCACACTGAGACCAATGACTGGTGTCAGAACCATGGCCTTAAGCTCAATGCCAAAAAACGTGTCGTCATCCCCTTTGGGAAAAACCTGGTTCCCATGAATTACCACATCGATGGTAGTCCACTGAACACAGAAGGAGTTATAAGAAATCTGGGAACACAGGTTGACAGCAACCTCTCTTTTGACCACCACATTGCCGTGGTGGTCAAAGAATCCTTCTATGTGGCACATCTCATTACTAAGGGTTTTACATCCAGGAAGAAAAAGGTCATTGTCTCCCTCTACTCTTCCCTCATTAGGCCAATCATTAAGTACAATGCCCCATTTGGCATGTACCTCACTAGACACCTGCAACAACTGGAGAGGCCGCAAAAGTACCTCATAAAGAGGATCCTAGGCCTTAAACACTTGTCCTATATATACAGACTCAAAAAACTCCAACTATTCTGTGTCTCATATAATCTACTTAGAGGCAATCTCTGCTTGACTTACAAAGCCATGTCTGACCCAGCTCTGTTAGAAATGCTACATCGAAAGAAATCCCAATCCCTCCGCACCACACGCTCCAGATACCTCAACCTCATTACCACAATCAACAGAACATGCTGGAGGGACAGGTTCATAACCCAGAGACTGTCCATGCTATGGAATAGACTTCCCTTACATGTCAAACAGAGCACCTCACTGGCCCTCTTCAAAAGAAATCTTGGTGAGTGGATGGAAAATAAAAATTCACCCCGGGGATCACTCCAGTGGCTCTACTCAACAGAGGCACTGGGAACTAAGGTTGGGTGGCATGATACCAGAGTAATCCTATGGGCTAGGCTTGTAAAGGCTCCAGGGCCATTACCCTAGTACACACCTATGAACCTATAATAAAGGAATGCAAGATAATTATGATTATATATTAATAAATGAAAGAAATGGAAAATTGTACACTGCATAACCTGTAAATATATAATTTTGTAAATAATGCTGTCAATAATATTGTACATGATGTTTTATATAAAGGACCCCTTTTCTTTTTGATAAGTGCAGTAGGATCTTTTAAATCTACCATCTCAGACAGATGGGACTATCATTTAACACCCTAACTAAAGAATGGCACATCACTGAGTGCAGTACCCCTCCTCCCCCCATACTGCAATTAATCCAAGTACCAGGTGTGGGAATAGAACCCACAGCATTCTGCATCAAAGACAGGTGTGCTACCTGTTGAGCTACTGAGATTGAAACTGAAGGCATGTTAGATCCCCCCAAGGAAAACATCACTGATAAATGCAAAAACTGTATCAAACAAATGCAGCAACATGACCTGCCAATTATACTGTTTGTGGTTTTAGTTAAGAATTCTGGACAAAGCCAAAAATAATGAGAGACATAAAGGGACACATTGTAAATATGGTTTTATGTATTTGCTAATCAGGTAAACCCAATGGGCAAAGCCTCCCTTATCAGAGTTAACCCAGGAGTACTGTCTGGTTATGTCATTTGCTCAAATGGAAGTGAAAGGATTCAATCCCTGTAACTCTGAATACAGGAAGTAGTCTATAAACATAAGTGCCAGACAACTCCAAGTCTCTTAAAATGCTAACATAACAATAAGTGTTGCATGGACATGCATCCGTTAAACAATAAAAACTTTGAAAGTAATGACTTGTATTATTAAAGGACAGTAATCCCCAGTGATTTATTAGAAAAAAGGAAGTTACTGAAAGACATGACATAATTATGAGTCAAAATTAAAGATGTTCTGCAAAACTGAAGACAGATAAGAGGCAAACCTTCTGACTTGGGGTGGAGTCCTTTTCAAAAGCCCCACACACACCCTTGACATAAGAGCATTTGCAGAAAAAGTCAACAGGTGGAAAGTGTGAAGGGTGCTTGTCCGTGCTCAGCCAGGTGAAAGATTTTTTTAATATTCCACAGAGAGGGGCACTCGGCAGGCACACACTTTTACAGCCATGAGTAAAAAGTATTTGATTTGGCTTTTATGCCATATCTAGCAGCAGACTGAGTTTCTCTCCTCTCCTTTGCTAGCCATCCCTCTAGCAGTCCTTTAGTCTCTGCCTGTGCATTTTTAACTTTCACGTGGTGTAGTTTGATATAAAATGTTAATCCCACTCTTCATGTTATCCCTGCCACTGCAACCACACAGTGCTGACTGGTGCAAGGAGTACTCACACATTTAAAATCACTACTGGCTAAATTCTGTCATAGTGTTTTAGTGTGATTGGAGAATACATGTCCTCTTTTCATGTGGTTTCCTCCAGCTACTCCATTTCCATTCAACTCTAAAATGCATGCTATATGGACTTAAGAACAGCTCTGAAGTCAGTCTTTGCCACAGCCTAAGTGCCCATAAGAAAAGACCACTTTCCTGCCTGGCAAAATAGGCAAGTAAATAAATAAATTGAGACAAATCACACGTAATGTGACTTTTGCCCACAAATGGTTTTGGATGTATAAAACAGCCTTCCACAGAAGAAGGTGAAAAATCACTGGATAGTTCAAATATGCTTGATACAAACTGAAAGCTGATATGAGTTAAGAGGAACAAAATATAGGTTTGCTTATATGGCAACTTAGGTTTTAGCAGGCTGATGGACAAGCTGGGGAGAGCAGCTAGTCTTTACCCATTGTCATATTCAATTTTAGTCATACAAAAGAAAAATCAGAATATAGTGCACAATTTCCTTCTGCTTTACTGTTTTTTCTAATTTTCTTGTGCACTGATTCAACTTCTGTACCAAGAGTGTGAGTCAGGTTGTGGTATTGAACAGTATCTGTTTGAACAGTGATACCACCGATACCATTACAGAATATTCACTTGCACATAAGTGTGTGCCTCTGATATTATTTTTTATAGTAGAGACATAACGTAAAAAATGCCCCTCTGACCTGTTGCACAGTAGAGCCATATAAGAAGATTAAACAACTTCCAAGGATGCATGTAATGATTGGATATTAATATACCCAATAAGCAATATACTCTCAGACTTAAGGAATCACTGATTAAAGTGATTACAAATCAGTTACAAGTCCATATACACACTCTCAAACACACACCCACACGTGTGCACACACGTACATGTTTGGTGATCAACTACTAAAGACACTTGGCATGAGGGGAGCAACAGCCAGCAGAAAGTGTGGGAATAATGAGTAAAACAGCATGAAAATTGGCAATTAATGTATTTACACTGCTTAAAGAAAAAAAAAGAAGGCCACACCCTTGCCCTCTGAGTGGTGGATGTGGGTTGTTTGCTTGTTTAAGTTTGGATTTATTTATGCCTGATGCCAAGAAATCCTTCCCAGTGTAAACTTATTATACATGGAGATGATTTCACCATCTTGGATATCAAAAGAAGCACTAATGGACCTGGAAACAGTGCTGCCCATGCTAGCCATGCTGCCTGCCTTTGGGCTTTGGGAGTAAAGGCAATCCAGAAAAGCACAATTGTTGAATTTAATGATGCAGACAATTTTAAGTACTGGTTCAGGCTAGAAATTAATAAATGGATTTATTTTGTTTGAATAATTCTGTGGGAGATCTGCACCAGCTGATCATAAAAAACAGTGTGGCATTACCTTTCTTCTCTATATGACATGGTTGGACAAACTAACACATCAGATGATTGTGTGTTCTGTTATGATCTAGGTTAAAGAACTCAGTGAAAAGAAGCTGATCAGTCTGGGATATTAAACATTAGTTTCTGTACTGTACTCATCAGATATTTGGAGGGGACTGGCTGTTCATGTTGATCACTACTACACTGATCTAGAAGTCTTGGACACCTTCCAGGCTATAGTGAGTTGTTTGGAAGGAACAAAATGCAAGCACAGGTCATCCTGATATCTATCAATATGTGTACATGGATTCACTTTAGAAGCTCGAAATAATGAAATATTGAAATTCAGTATTTTGAGCCCATAAAGTGGAATCCTGACAACAGCAAAACCACAGAAGCGTGAAATTCAAGACCTCGGACACCGGAGATTTTGAATTAGTGCTTCCGGTGTTTTGCTGTGGTTGTGGATTCAGGTAAGTGTTTATTTGTTACGGGTTTTGGGTAGGAGCTGTGGTGTGTGTATGTTTTGTTGCTGTGATGCGTGTGTGCGAGGAGAATGTAGCTTATGTGGTGGTGTTTTGTGTGTGTTTGTATGTAGTGCGACCTCGGAGTTAGAATATTTAAGTAGGGGGTTGTGGGAGGTGCAGTAGTAGAGAGCTTGTGTTTGTGTGTGGGGAGGAAGGTGTTTGTGTGTGGAGCAGAAGTGTGAAATGCAAAATCTCTGGTGTGCGAGATTTTGAATTTCGCGCTTCTGAGCTTTCGCTGTTGTCAGGTTTTGACTTTATAGCCTCAAAATACTGAATTTCAACATTTCAGTATTTCGAGGATATAAAGTGAATCTGTGTACATATACATATGGGTCTACTTCACATGATCGAACTTTTAAATGTTCGAATTTCATATGGCCGAGACCATAAAATCGAACGTTCAAAAGTTCGAACATGTTAAAAAAAAAATGAACTAAACATTTCTAGCAGGGGGGCAAGCCCCCCCTGCACCCCCCACCCCCCACTACTTAAATATACCAACTCCAAGATTGCACTACATTGCAGAAAAGAGAAATTTTCACGTTCTGCACTATAAGGAGATCTCCATTTAAAAGTTCAATCATATGGTCTTGGCCATATGAAATTCAAGCTTTTAAATGTTTGATCATCTGAAGGAGACCCATACACACACACACACACACAGATATATATATATATATATATATATATATATATATATATATATATATATATATATATATATATAGATATATATATAGATATAGATATATATATGTGTGTGTGTGTGTGTGTGTGTGTGTGTGTGTGTGTGTACATGGTTACATGGTTGCAGTTTGATCTATTGAATGTTTTCAGTGACAGACTAAATTGCTGGGTTTTTACATTGAATATTAATTTGTTAAGAGTGGGGACATGTTGAACATTTAAGCTTTAGCGTATAGGAGTGTGTGTGTGTGTGTGTGTGTGTGTGTGTGTGTGTGTGTGTGTGTGTGTGGTTGTGTGTGTGTGTGGGTGTGTGTGTGTGTGTGTGTGTGTGTGTGTGTGTGTGTGTGTGTGTGTGTGTGTGTGTGTGTGTGTGTGTGTGTGTGTGTGTGTTTGTCGGGTTGGGTCAGAGTAAGGGTTAGGTACTCGGAGAGCTTTAGTATTGTGCATCTGTGCAATGCTTGGAAAGGGTCACTAAGTGTGTTGCTTAGTGGTGCTTTTAGGGAAAAGGTTTTTGGAAGATGATTTGCAGGGTTAGGGTTAGGGAGCATTGACAGGAATAGAGGTAGGTTTAGCATGTGTGAGTAAGGTACAGAAGACTGTGCTTTGCCTGTTATAAAGAAAGGGCCACAGCCCGGCAGCATTATCACAAGATCCCAAATTGTGATTACCCACAGACATGAATAATTAATACCCAGTTATAACCCACTTAAGTGAGGGCTTCAGAGGCAGTCACAGGGTGTATTTAATACCTAATTTTGACCCCTTTCTGTGAGGGTCATATTTACAATTGCCAAGCCATTCATCAAGGTTTTACTAAAAGAGGGTCAAGGAACTACTTTGTTTTACATCCAGGTGACATCTATTCCATAAAACAGGGATTCTGTGAGAGAGATTTATCTCACCAGCAGGTGCTATTTATATTTCAGTATAGATTTAGATCCCTTGAGTGAGTGTTTATGGTGTTATTTATTTTGCAGGAGGGCACATAGGACTAGATCCTTTGTGGGGCTGAAGGTCAGTCACAGCTCAAGAGTCTGTAGAAACAGAAAAGAGAGAGCATTGTGAGGCAGTCAGTTTAGCTCAATGAAGACATACCCGTGGTGATACGTCTACCATGTCTGCCACCAACACTAATAGATTGGGTCCTGCGGAAAGATAGTTTGCTGTTCAGAGGATAACAGAGGATTACATTTAAGTTTGATCAGCTTACAGATAATTTCAGAATTTGAAATAAAATCAAAGGCCTTTTCCAGTTCCAGGTAAGCAGTGTGACCTGATTTTTCTGCATTTAATGCATCAGTAACCTGTTTAAAGACGTCCAAAAAAGTTCAGGAGAAAAGATCTGTCTTTAACAAACAGAAGCTGGCTTGCGTCCAATGTTTATAGACTGGCTATACACTTGTTAATAAGTTCCATACTGATGTGTTCCAGTGCTTTACAGATAAGTCCGGTGAAGCTAATAGGTCTATAGTACATGGGGTCAGTAGTATGTCCCCCTTGTGGAGTGGAATAACTACAGCAGTTCTCCATACCTCCAGTACAAATCCAGTGGAAAGGCTGAGATTAAATAGACTTGGTAGAGTCTATAAGACAGTGTCTGTTACTTACAAAAAAGCAACCTGGCACATTATCAGGACCCATGGAGCCATACCTCTCAACCTCTTAGCACAGGAAACCTGGACAAAGCCAAAAAAACTGGGGGGACAAGGTCCCAAAATAGGGACAAATTTTAATATTACTCTTATAAACTCAGAAAGTTACCAGAATAAAAGTTTTTGTGTTAGTGTGCATTTTCTGAATGATATCAATTCTAAAACTCAAATGTCTGTCATTATTAAATAACTTTAATCCTCAGTGTTTTGCCAGAAAACCACAGATTTTATGAGGAACAGATCAAAATTATGAGGCAAAAATCTGAACATTCTATGAAAATTGGACAATTGAGAGATATGCATAGCACTAGTGTTTTTGACCTTGAAGAGAGTGCTCAGGACTTGCTCAGAAATTATCAGAAAGGATGACATTTGTTCTACAAAATTATGGGGGGTGGAGGAGTAACATTTGATCACCTTAGGTGAAGAGTATGTTTTGTCATTATATATTAGCTCCGTAAAATGTTGGGCATTACTTTTAAGGTTTCTGACATAGCTGAAGAAGGCTTTGTGGTTGTCCTTGCCATTGATGGCAATTTTCAGTTCATACTTACTTTTCACAGATTTGATTTTTCTTTTGAGTTCCTTATTGAGCTTTCTGAGTTGTCCTCCAGATGACTGGGTTTTAAGTTTACACATGCGGGCTAGGAATTTTTTCCTTTTATTGTATCACTTGTTTATACTTGAGTTCCACCACTGGGTTATTCCTGAACTTGGCATTACATTTATGATTTATGGAGACAGATATCTCAATGTAGGTTTGAGGTGGGCATAGAAATTATCTGCAATTGTGCTTGATGACATCATTAAGATGAGGAAGGAGTTAAAATATCATCAGGTAATGAGTTAGGTGGAGTAGGTTTGCCTATGAGAAGTCTCTAAAGACAGGAGGGTTTTGTCATAAGTCAGGTTTCACGCTTGTACTGTGTGTTACCTAATGGTAGTCAGATTTGACCAGTGATGTAGTGACAGAAGGTGTTGAGCATAGGGAAAGTATATTGGTAAGAACCAGATCCAGTATTTTAGTACCCTTATTTGGCACTTGAACTAGTTTGTCAAGGTGCTAACATTAATGGGGTCCAGGAACGTTTCTGCATAATAAGGTTTAAGGTTTCTCAGTTAATGGATGTATGGTTGAGGACACCTAAGAGAATAGTATTGGGTTCAAAAGGGGGAGGGGGGTACAGTTTAATTAGATATGAGTTCTGAGCCACAGGTGGCATTGATGAGGTTCAGTAGTTTGCTATGATGTGGTAAAGAGCTTTATTTACTGTGAGAAGAATATGGAGTAGTTCAAAGTCATTGCCCTGCCTTAATATTCTGGTGGGGAAATTACTTTTTAGGAAGGCACATGCATGCCCTCCAGTAGCTCCATTGCTTTGAGCTTTGGGTCTAAAAGTATGGCAAGCTTTGAAACTCTGCACTGTAAGGGGGCTATCACTGTTCTGAAACCATGTTTCAGTAACTATACAACATCTGCATTTTCAGGAGAAAATGCTTGTAAGGAGTGTAACTTCATGTTAAGGCTTCTAGCATTTAGCAGCACTATCTTTATGTAGTCTTGATTTTGTTTGGTTATGTAGGTAATTTGAGGAGACAGACCATGCCTAGAAAGGTACTACTGGAGAAGAGAAAGGCTTAACCAATATACCAAAGCAATGAGAAGAGATGTGCAGGCCATCCCTATCAAAGCACCTAGGGATGTAAATCATCTCCTCCCAGGCTGAATGACACCAATAGCTAAGCCAATGGTTAGAGTCAATTATCTTTTGATTGTATTGTGACATAATATTTGGTGATGGTATGATATTATTAAAGGCTAATTTCACACTTATTTCTGATGCATATTTTAAGAGCTCCATCATGTCATGTACTTCTTCATATGATCCAAGGGGGGGGGGTTGTCTTAAGTCATTCACTCCCATGTGCACAATGACCAGGTTATATGTGTAACTAGGGTGAAGAGACTCCAGTGCCCTATTGAGACTGTGGATCCTGTGAAGTCACAGGCTGCTAACCATCACCTTATCTTTGCTCAGTCTGGAAAGTGGTGCATCTGTGTATCTGACTATGGAGCCACCTATGACTAGGATGTTGCCAGCTGTATTGTCTTGGCCTTGATACCTTAAGGGTTTCTGCTTGTCAGATGAATGACCCTTTCTCTACTTGTGTTAGATTGAGTTAAGTGCTGGTTTTGAACATTTAATGAAGGGATACGTGCAGGAGGAACGTTTGGGGACTTTGCCTAATGCATAGACCCAGGAGTTCTAGGAGGCTTGGTTTGACATATTTTAATGGTATCAGTGTATGACAGTTTTATTTTGACAGTCAGGGGATGTTGCCGAGGTGTGGGTGGGAGTAAGACAGTGTTTTGCTCGCTATGTGCAACTGGCCGAGAGAGGGACACCTCCAGTTTAGTTAAGTATTTACACATTTCACAGACAAAGTTTCTTGAGTTGAGCAGCAGTTTGTTTTCATTGAGCATGTTCATACACTGCATTAAGAAATTAAGTGCTATGAGGGTGGCCAAAAAAATGGGGGTTGGTAAGCTGTCTCCCCATGTTGCCATGGCAGTTGTGTACAGAGAATCACTGAGGAAAATGAAAAGGAGCTGTATGAGTATTTAGAGGGAGAAGCTTGCTGGACTGCTGATGCTTCACGCGCTTGTCTGCACAGATAAGTGAAGCTAGTAGCCAGGCTGTGCAGGCAAGCACAGGCTAGAGGAAACATGCACTTCACAAATCAAAAGAGGATGTCTAACTCACAAAATTTAGAAGAGGGTACACTTCTACTAATAGTATTTAAGAGAAGGAAATTACTTGTGCACACTACCTGCTATGGAGCCGCTACTGCAATGTTGCTGTCAGAACAGCTCCAAGCAGCAAATAATAAACAAGAAAACAAAAGAATCAATGGAAAACAAGTAACACCTGAAGCCAAAGTGCTCATGTGTTTTCCAATTCAGCATAATAATTCACTGCAGTACTTAAAGGATAGATGAAAAATATTTTATACTAAACTATCAAGACATTTGTTGCTTTTTCATGTTTTTTTCACAGAATATAGCTTGCAACTTTAAGTGTGTACTGTAAAGATAGGGGAATATATAATTACAGCTTGGCAAAATTAAAATAAAAATACAAGAACTGCAGTGGCCATAACCAAAAATAAAATTAGGTGGAGCAAGTGAATGCAATCAGTGAGGAAGAAATGAGACAACCACAGCAGAAAATTCTGTATTTCATGACTAAAACAGGAAGCAAACAGTATGCATTGCAATGGTCACAACTGGAAGCAAAAAAGCCATATTTGTCAGACACAGCTGACAGCAACTTAATTCACGGCATTGTGAAATTTCTCTATTCCTCAAGATGCAGTAGTTTAGAATTAGTAAATTTAACACTATGGGAACAAGGGGTCCTGCCCTGCATAGGAAGGGGGCAAATCCTCTTCTTCTTCTTTTGGCTAGTTTACTCCCGTTAGGGGTTACTTAGTTTGCTCTCGTTAGGGGTCGCCACAGCAGATCATCTGTTTCCATTTCTTCCTGTCCTCTGCATCTTGCTCTGTCACACCAACCACCTGCATGTCCTCTCTCACCACATCCATAAACCTTATGTTAGGCCTTCCTCTTTTCTTATTACCTGGCAGCTTCATCTTTAGCATCTTTTTCCCAATATACTCTGCATCCCTCCTCAGCAACTCCTCTATAAAGAAAAATATATCTGCATTGTATTTGAGTTCAACAAGTACCGTTTTGCTCCATGGGCTGTGATGAAATATCAATTAGGAAATTCAGTTTTGGTGCAGTGTTATGATCACTGCAGATATATGTTACAGATTGTCATGTGATCATAACAGCAGCAGCAATGCCATCTGTCAAGTGGTTTAGAACGTTCTGTCATCTATTACAAAATGTTTTAAATAATATGTCCCTACTACTTAGACTTCCAAAGATAGGAATTAATATACAAGAAAAGTTTACAGAATAGCACCTATTTACATCACAAAATCTGTGTGCCATGCAGAACTTTCCATGAAGCTATCATGTTTTTTTCCTTGTAAACCTTAACATTCAGTCATGACTAACAGTATTAAAACACACACATACACACACACGCTTGCACGCACACACACACACACACACACACATACACACACACACACACACACACACACACACACACACACACACACACACACACACACACACATGCAAGAAGCAAGTTTCCATTTTAAGTAACATTAAGACTTTGCTGACAATAAAGTGCATATGAACTTCTGTTCTATAAAGTGTAACCATTAATTAGAATGGAAACTTCTCTACATGGACTACAGCTTCTTAATATCAACCAACCATACTAGAAAAGGCACATACACACAAGAGGCAAGTTCCCAATCTGTATAATGAAACTCTTTATTGGAAATAATAAAGTGTTAGCATTAGTCAGAACAGGAAAAGGCTTTTTCTTTAGGATGTTAGCATTAGTCAGTAACATTAACATTTTAAATATACAAGCACAATCTCAATACATGCCACACCATGCAGCATTGGGCCTCAAAGCACCCTTGGGTGGTCCATTACTTCCCTATAATACCCATACCACCAGGCATTATTGTTTACATATGGTGCAGTGGTTGCATTGTCACCTCACAACAAGAGTTTCTCTGGTTCATTTCTTGGCCGGGGCACCTTCTGTGTAGAGTCTGCATGTCCTGTCTGTCTGGGTTTCCTCCCACATTCCAAAGACATGTCTGGAGTGTTTCTCCTTGGGTCTCCTCTCTGAAAATTGGCTTTGTTCCAGTCCGATTATCCCAGTAAGTAAATGTTAAATAAAATATTCTTGCAAACACCTTTTTTCTGTGTCCATGAACCACACAATACATATGTGTGTTTGTCCCCCATCTCTCTTTCTTTCTCTCTCTCTCTCACTGTGCTGGAGTAATTTGACACACCCATGCATTTTTACAGTTTCTCTTTCAAACTAAAATGTAACTGAGGAAAAAGGTGGTTATTTTACATATGTCTGTTAACCCTAACCCTGCCACTAATCCTACAAATTACTTTATAAAACCCCTTTCCCTAACAGTACCACTATTCAGACAAAAATTGTATCAGAATGTACTGCAAGGGTTTGGGTTAAGTGATCACAAAGAGGAATTATTTGTTTTCCATTAGTGCATGATTGCTTGATGGTTCATTTTTTTTTTTTTTTTTTGGATGTGCTGGTATCAATCTATTTTGCTTCAATGTTTTTGCACACCATTGAAATACCCTATATTTTTATGTATATATAGACAGATAGATATAGATAATATACACATATCTATCTGAGGGCGCAGAATGCTTCACTGATGTGTGTTTCCATCAACAAGTGAAAATGTTAGTACATCTGATAGAAAAGTACCAGTTTTCAAACTATGAGATCATAGCACAGTGGGCATCTGGGAACAGATCTGCATGATGTGATATTGAGGTTGGCATATATAATTATAAGGTAGTATGGGGGTGCACCAGGGAGCGCTGGGAGGGATTGCATCCTGAAAAAAAAACTGTTTGGTATATTTTTTCAATCCTTTGTGGACCAGTGTTTGTGTTATTCGATGATTAGATGTGAATAATTTGTGGACTGGCATTTAGTGGGTTTGATTCATATACACATATATATATATATATATATATATATATATATATATATATATATATATATATATATATATATATATAGGTTTACTATCAAAAGTGAAATTCATTTGGTCGATGTTCATTTGGTCGAAATCATTACATCGACAGTTCAGAATATTGACATTAAAAGGTCTACATTTAAATGGTCGACAAACACCTGCAAACAAGCACTAGTGTTTTTGAAGGGGGGCTGTGCACCCTGCATCCCCCACACCCCCCACTACTTATATATTACAACTCCAGGATCGCACAACAGTGCTGACAAGGATAACTCCTTGCATGTTGTAAACATAATGTCGACAGAAGATCGACAGCACTGTCTGTCGACCAAATGAACTACTTAATATTAATGTGTCCACCAAATGTGTCGGCCGTATGAACGTTAGACCATATGAATTTCAATGTTTTGATAGTAAACCATATATATATATATATATATATATATAGAGAGAGAGAGAGAGAGAGAGAAGATTGTCGAATTCACGGTTTCCAAGGGGCAAGAAACCGAATCAAGAGTGGTCGCCCATGTTTAGTCAAGTTGCATGGTGCACTCGACCTTTCACGAAGTGACGCACCGAGACTTCATGCTTTAGTGAGGAACAGGGAATTAGCCCAGTTCCTCACTGTAGTGTGATCTCGGAATTGGTATATTTAATGTGCATGGGGTGTGGGGGGTGCAGCTCTTTATCTGGGGTGCACAGGGGGGCATAGCCCCTGCTGCGAAATAATAGAATTAACGTACCATTGAATGTAGAGTTCAATGGTATGTTACTGTGCATAGCAGTAGGTGAGTGACATCACCTACTGCTATCTTGAATACATCGAACCATGGAGTTCAATGTATTCAGTTTTGTTGTGGGTTACTATTAGGAATTTCGGATTCAACATTTAAGGTCGACATTGTAAACATTCAACCAATGTTGATTCGACATTCCCATAGTAAACCTATAAATATATATATATATATATATATATATATATATATAGATATAGATATAGATATCGATATATAGATATGTAGATAGATGCACACACAGACACACACACATAGATGCAGATACATACATAGATAGATCGATGATATCAATATAGATATAGATAGATGGAAAAAGAGCACCTATCCCACAAAAAATACACTCCTCTTCCAGTGTTTGAGATGGAACATCCTGTAACTCTCAGTCCCAATCAAGCCACACAGGAATCAGCACCACAAATGGCATTTGTCAGCTGCATTGCCTCTAACATGCATGTGCACATCACAGAGGAAAGGCATGTTGGAGGACATTGCCACCATGACTCTCAGTGTTTCCCCGAGCTGGGTATAACACTTGGCATCAATCAAGATAAGGCACTGTCTGTTCATGTGGTTGTTGGTATCGTCCTTGCCTTTGCTTACTCAGATAACTGCCCCAATGGGGAATCTTCTTTGTTTTTTTTTTTTTTTTTTGTAATTCTTTGTAATTTGGTGTTTTAATCTGTTAGATGTCAACTAAGAGGGGGAAGTGTGATTGTGGTAGGCAGATTCCACTACTCTCAAAGTCTTTTTTGACCACCTAGGACCTGGTATGTCTAGGCTGCAGGCTAGACACGTCTCATACTGTCCTTTCTACCATAAGAGATGGTCCAGTCTCTGTCCATGTATTTTCACTACATTCTGCCTCCTCAATCTTGCCCTACAAGAGAAATTCTCAGGGATCTGGGGTTAATGGCAGCATCCATCCCCATGGTTTCTTTTGCAAAAATATGTATGAAAAAGATACAATGGCACCTAAAATCTCTCTGGTCTCAACATTGTCATTCTCTGGACATGCAGATCCCACTTATTCTTTTTCTGAAGAAAGACATTCAGTGGTAAATATCTCAGGTAAATCTCAATCCAGGCTTTCTGTTCAAACCAACAGTTCCTTCACAAGAGCTGTACACAGATGCTTCAGACATAGCCTAGGGGGTGTGGATGGATTTCCAAAGAAGCTAGGCGCAATGGACCCCAAAACAAAGGATAGGACACATCAGTGTGAAGGAGTTCAAAGAAATTAGAGCACTCATTCAGGCTCTGCAGATTTTTCTCCCACTCAGGGACTCCTTGTCACCTCAGGGTCTTCACAGACAACACAGCAGTCATTTGATATATAAACAAGCAAGGTTGGCTAAGTCTTATAAACTATGCAGACTGCCTCTTCTAGCAAGGAAACAGGCTATAAAAGCAAACATGCTCCTGCAAGCAGTTTTCCCACAGGAATGTCCTGGCAGATTTTCTAAGTAGATTCCTGGAAGACCCCCCACAAATGGATGTCGAACAGAGAGGTCTTCATAAACATAGTTCACAAATGGGGTATTCCTCAGATAGACCTATTTGCCTGTATTTACAACAAGCAACCCGAGCTGTTTTGCTCCAGGGTTCATTGTCCCCAGGCCTGGAGGATGGACACCATGTTTTTTCATTGGGAATGGAGGTTTCCTTATGCCCCCCCTTCCTCTAATCCCAAAGTCTCTGTAAAAGATCCAGAAGGACAAACCAAGAATCTTGCTTGTGACTGCCTTTTGGCACAACCAGCACTGATTCCCCCTTCTCTATCATCTGGCCAGGGGCCATCATCATCATCACAAGTTACCCTACAAAGGGAACTTACTCACACAGAACAAGTGAACTTTACTTCACCCCAGTCTCCTACCTCTCAGCCTGGCAGTATGGAAGATAAAATTCTGACCCTTTCAGACACCATTTTCTAAGGACTAGCTGCAGGTTCTTCAAGAGGCGAGAAAACCTACCACTGGAGAATCTTAGCTATCCAAATGGAAGAAATTTTCTGCCTGGTGCCATGCTAACAAGCAGAACCATACTCAGACTGGGGTTCCTATTATTCACTCTCATTCACATCATCTAGTAAGAGCTGGTCTAGCCTACTCCTATATTAATTCACATTTATCTGTCATCTCTGTGTGTTAGCCTCCAGACTTTCCACTGCTTTCTAGGCTTGAGGTAAAGCAGTTTCTCAACAGCGCCCTGCATTTTGAGCCCACCTAAGAAGGCTATCCCTTTTTTGTGGGACCTAAATTTTGTCTTGGAAAAATTTACACAGTCCCATTTTGAACCAGTAGCTTCCACTTATCATAAATTCTATATATGGAAAACCATTCTACTAGTAGTCCTTACTTCTGCTAGAAGGGCACCTGAGCTTCAAGCCCTTATGGCTTCTTCTCCCTTCCTTATTTTTCATAAGGACAGGGTATCTCTGAAGGTCAACTCTTCCTTTATGCTTAAAGTTATCAATGTGTTATCTCTCGACTAGGCCATAAATCTTCCCAACTACTTCCATAATTCTCAGAGAAAGGGTGAAAGAATCATTTATTCTCTAGCTGTATACAGGCAACAGAGGTTTTATTTGAATAAGACTAAAGACAATCAGAAAACTGACCAGCTGTTTGTTTCCATCCAAGGTCAAGTTAGGCAACCCTGTCTCAAAGCAAACTATTGCCAACTGAATTTTTAAGTCCATTTCCTTTTATCACATCCACAATGGTAAATCCTTACCTTCTTCAGTTAAAAGTCCACTCTACTAAAGCAGTTGTTCTCTCTAGAACCTTTTACAAAGGAACTGATTCCAGAGCTATTCTAGAAGCAGCCACTTGGTCTTCTGTGCACACTTTCATGAAACATTATAGTGCAGATGCTTTCTCAAGGTCCAGAGCCTCCTTTGCCAGATACGTTCTCTCTAGATTAATTGACAGTTTCCCTATGACTAATTCATCTACCCTTTCTAAATATTAAGCTTTGGGAGTCACCCAACAGTACTGGAATACTGCAACAATGATCTAAGCAAGGACATAGTACAGTTGTGTAAGAACTTTCAAAAACAATTTATATAATTTTGCAGTATTACTTACCACCCATCCACCCCCTTCCTTCATTCTTGTCAGTGTATTTTCTTATGGACTGAGGGGGGAGCCATTCATTACCTCTCCCACCCCCTTAGCTGACCTTTTGCCTGTTATGTTTCTACTCCTCAGGTGTCTGTCTCCCGGTCTCCTGGCTTTGAGGTAATGTGAAGATTTCACACTCATACATCCACCTATGTAACTTTATGCCCAAGGGCTTAGGTCATACATTGAACTTTATGAAAGGTTTTGGCTTTGGTATCCTAACCAGACATTTAAGTTATTTAGTGAGATAGTTCAACAATATTGGAACAGTGATCAGGAGGACATCTGCTGTTATTGGTATTTCTTACACAACTGTACTTTCCTTCCACAGAATCCCTGTTTCACAATGAATTCTAAATTATTCATCAAACACAAACAGCTGACTAAAAACCCCATGTTTTTTTTTTTTATCCATCAGGTTGTTTTTCTCACTAGTAATTTATTTGGTCTTCCCAAAGTGTTCTTTACATCGCTTTTCGATTATAAGATTGCAAAGAAAATTTCTAGTGCTGTAAATATTTTTTTCCACACAGATTCTGGCATTTTATCATTTTAAGCATCTTCTCTTCAATCTGCTAAATGAAAAAAGATGAAAATTCTTATTCCAAAATATAGCATAAAATGTCAGAGTGCAACTGATAAAGTAGCCAAATGAAAAAAGATGAAAATATTTATTCGAAAATGTAGCGTGAATTGTCAGAGTACAACTGATAAAGTACTGACTTAAAAATAATATAATAACACAGTACACTAAACAAAACTTTGACTTTATAACTTTTCATAGGACATACATTAATTTTCTAGAAACTGTATAAACATTTAAACATAACATATTATTATTGAAACCAGAGCCTCAAATATTTCTGTACTGAAAGACCAATATTTACTTATGTGCTGTAACACACCTAGTATACTTGCCTACTTTCTAAGTCTGGAGTTGAAGAAAAGTTAAAAAAATATTGCAGACTGTGTTTACAATGCAAAATCTACTTCCTACAGAAACGTTCATTTAAATTATCTGTTTCTGTAGGACTATAGCTGCTAAATGTTGTTATTTACATAAAACTGTAAAACTTACATGCATAAAATCAGTATTCTGTAAAGCTCTTGAAACTCAGGAAAGAAAAAAAAAGTTGAAAAGAGAGAATAGCATACAGGTGCCCTCATAAATATGCAAGGTCTCTATCCAGGGGACTGATTTATACGTTGAAAGTCTGCAGTAAGTTATTATCCACCAAACAGGCCGTAATCAAAAGAATGATCTGCTCCTTGATTGCATTCCAGGTAACAGAGGCATTGGATTAAACCAAAAAAAGGCCAGCTGATCATACATCAGTGTAGTTTTAAAAAGAAATTATTTCCTTCACAGTGATGCTTCAAAATAGTGAATACATAATCAAGCAGAGCTAATAAAGTTAACTGTTCATACGTGGAAAAGGAACATTTTAGAACCCATTCCCACCGAAACAAAAATGCTGAGAGGCTTATTTTGTCACTGAAACAAAACTTCCAATAATCCTTAAAGTAATCACTTTGTTGACATGAACAAGAGGCAAATACACTATGTGTGTTACAGCACAAAAGTAAATATCATTTTTTCAATACAGAAATATTTGAGAAAACAGAAATATGACAGCCATAACTACAGTATTTAAGTAATAACTAATCCATCATAACTAGAGTATTTAAGTAAATAATGATCTAACTGCTAGTACTGCAGTATCTCTCAACTTTCTAGAGTTTGGAGGGATGACCCTAAACTTTTCTTAGACTGTTGCGCCATCCCTCCTAAAACTGGAAATTATTTTGAGAAATTCTAAGGTAATATTACTGTGACATGGATATCCCATCACTGCCCACTAATTAATATGTGATGACCCAACACTGGATCAGTAATCAAGGAGCCTCAATCCTCACCACTGGCACCTGTGGGGGATGTTCATTGGGAGGATAGCAGGTATACACACAGTATTTCCAGATGCAGCTCTCTGCATCAAGTGCAATTTCCCTTAAGAGCACACAGAGACCACAATCTGGGGTTGGTTTCTCCCTCTTCATCCAGATCCCCAATAAGACTCCCCACTGGCACAGCTACAGAGTTGAGATCTCAGCTGAGTGACCAAGCCAAGACCACCACCACCCTCTCTGTCCAACCAGTGCATGTCCCTACCAAAGTAGCTGACACACACACTCTTTGAGGTTTCATTTACACACACACACACACACACACACACACACACACACACACCTGGGAAAGGCTGGCACAGGTTTACTAGCTATGCTCCCTTCTGCCCGGACTATAAGGTAGTTACCACTGCCACCAGTCACTCCTTATCAGCTACGTTAGGGCCCTTAACAGAGGATGTCTAATCTTACCGTGTAATATTAGTTCTAATACAAATGGTAGTTTAACCAAGAGCAAGGCTGTTAGGAGTGGCCCACACAATGTCACCGAATAAATATGCAAGTGCTCTCAAAACTTAAATATCTCTACACAGATCAGCCACAAGGTTTAAATATATTTAATAATAAATAATAAAAGAACAAGATGATACTAAATATATATTCACACTGACATCGGAGTTCAAAACCCCAGGAAATATTTAAAATAATATTGCATTACAGGCTCAAACAAATAAAGGAAAACATCTAAACTAAACTTCACTATATTCCTGACTGGATCTAAAAGAGTTATACTGCTCCTTAGAAACTTACTTCATTAAAGCAAGGCAGACATGGTGAATGGTTCTTGTTGTCAGGTCCAAGGCAGAATGCAGAATGAGACTTCTCAAAATAATGTCTAAAATATTACTGCTGGGATAGTTTGCAGAATGACATCATTTCTGGTTATCTGAGTTTTAGTTCCCAGGCAAGCTGGCAGTATTTAGCATCTACCTGTAAAAATACCCAGACAAGGGCTTTTGCTCAGATCTTTAGCAGGTGCTAGAAGTCATAAAACAATTGCATTCCTTCATGCTTCCAAAGTAGCAATTAGTTCACCCCAAAGACAATACAGAAAGCTTCTTAGTACAGACTTTGTGTCTCTAGCTGCATTGAAACCTGTCAGATAGCCTCTTCATGGCCTAGCCTATAAAGTAATTTAATTTCATATATGTTTGCTGGATGGAGGTTAACCCTCCAATTTCCTCAATTAACATATACATTTAAACAGTTACAATAGTGCATGTACATTTCTGTTCTCTTCCAGTAGGGCACACTGTGGATACATTTTAAGCACAAACACTTTACAAATCCCTTTTCAACACAAACATCTGTACAAAGCAGTTTGATATACGCATGACATTATAATACATTTGTAACACAAGCATCTAATATGACATACAGTTCTAATATAATGCATTTGTAACACAAGCATCTAATATGACATACAGTTCTAATACATTTGTAAAACAAGCATCTTGTATAAATTAGTTTGATATTCTCAAATGACATATAACTATTTAAAAATTCCAGCTAGTTGTGCTGGGAGAACCTCCTTTTGTCACAATTATCATCATTTAAAAGTGCCCCAAATGTGGGGGCTTTTCCATAATTATTTTTTGCTTTGTCTTCAACTCTAGGGGTAAATGTTGAGAGCTTTTCCTGTACTAGTTAAGTAAACTTTTCTGTCTGCGGTACAGTAAAAATGTAAGAATTACCCAGTACCTCTACAACATTTAATCAAATAGTCCAAAGCATTATACTGCCTATGCTAATAGGTGATGGGATGATTGCATTGATATGAGCAGCATAGAGGCTCAGGGTAAGATCTCTGCCTGAAAGCTAAAGGGTCTAGGGTTCATCCACAACTTCCAGTCACTGTCTACATACAGTCTGCATGTTCCCCTCATGTCTGCATGGCATTTCTCAAGCTATTCTGGTTTTCTCCAACATTCTCAAAACATGCTTATTGATAGGCTGCACTAAATTATCCAATATGTTTGTTATTAAAGAATTGCCCCTGTCAAATGATCAGAATGGACGATTTGACACATATTAATATCACTCTCATATTATCAACACCACAGAAAGTATATAATGAAAGTATTAGTAGGGTATGATGCAATAATACATTATACAAACATTTTGGAGGAGTTACTTGCACTCCTGTTTTAATGCAAGAAGTAAAATTCATTTAATATGAGTAATAAGGCTGATGCATTTGTGATATTTTAATGAATGACATTCATATGAGCAATAAGGCTGATGCATTTGTGATGTTTTTCACAACTATCTAATCAGAAAAACAACCCAAACATTTTTGGAAATCAGTCAATTCGCTCCTTAATTCTGGAACTATACAAAACCCATCATCATATCCTGACAAAGACCCTAAACAAATAGCCCACATTTTTAATACCCAGTTCATAAACACCATCTCAAACGTGTCAACAGAGCCTCACCAATAACAAGCAATACCCCTAAGAATTTGACAAGTAACTCAAGCTCTGTTGGTAAGAATTCCAACTTACATCCCTCACTTCACAAAGAAAACACTAGCAGTACTCAAGAAATTCCAAACTTCTCCTTAAAACTGGCACCTGCCTCTCTAATATTCAAACTGCTATCTAAACTTAGACCATGCTCCCTATCTACTGATAACCTCCCCTCTGAATACCTGAAATTTGGTGCAAATACATTAGCCTATCCCATCAGTATTCTAATTAATAGATCCATCTCTGAATCCACGGTCCCTCAAATTTGGAAGAAATTTATCATATCCCTATTGTGTAAGGGTGGAAATACTAACGATTTAACCAACTACCGACCCATTTCCATTCTCTCACCATTATCTAAAATACTAGAAAAGTGTATACATACCCAACTATTAAAACATCTCACAGACAAGAATCTCTTAGCCCAAACCCAACATGGTTTCCGCCTTGCACATAGTACTATTACAGCCTTACTTTCTTTCATCAATACCCTGAACAAAGCTTTGAACTCTGGTCTACTGACATCAGTAGTTTTATTAGATCTATCCAAAGCTTTTGACACTGTATCACATATCAAACTAATCCAACAATTAGAAACATTAGGATGTACTGAACATACCATTATCTTGTTTGCTAGCTACCTGAAAGATAGACAACAATCTGTCAGATGGCAACACAATCAGTCTGGTTATCTGGTTAATAACGTAGGCATCTCCAGGGCTCCATTCTTGGACCATTACTTTTTAATGTATTTATAAATAATCTCCATACTGTCTCCCTACATAGTTCACCTCAACCAGTATGCTGGTGATTCTACTGTTATATCTTGAGCCAGCAACTTCCCAGATCTCCTCAAAATAACACAAAACACCTTCTCAAACATAGAAACATGGCTAAACAAACCTCAATTACTACTTAATCCCAAAAAATCTAAACTAATAATATTCTTTTCAAAACCACCCCCACAAGAGTTCAAAATCTACTCCCTAAATAATATAGAAATTGAAGTAATGAAAACAGCTAAACTTTTGGGCATCACTATAAACGATAAACTATCATTCGAACAACACATTCTTAACACAATAAAAAAAAACACACTCAAAACTAGGTAAACTATATAGACATAAACTGTATATGTATATGGATAAGCCCACAAGAATAAAATTTGTATATTGCCTCCACCTTCCCTCACTCCTCTAAGGTTCCCCCATCTTTACCAACCTTCATGTATCCTTAAGCAATAAACTACAATCATGCTATCATAAAATTGCCAAATTTGCTTCTGGACTGCAAAACCACACTCAGCACTGTCATGCCATTAAAAAATTAAAATAGTTGGAATTCCCACATTACCTCCAATACACTCAGCTAATTCTTGCTCATAAATTAATATACAATCCAAATAACTGCCCATCATGACATTCTATTGTACAATCCTACATCCCAACCCAAAATCTTTGTTCTACTGATTAACAGCTTCTTACCATATACAAACCCAATAAGATAGCTGGACAAAGCTTATACTCTTACTCCATTGGAAAGCTATGAAATGCCCTACACCCCTCCATAACACAAACTGAGTCTATGAAAACTTCAAAGTCACCCTAAAAAATCACGTTCTTAATAATCACATCTGTCCTTGTGATCAGAACTTCATACCACCATAAACCAACACCAATAAGTTTACTGACTAGAATACCCTTTTTTAGATCAACTGAAATACTAGTAAACCAACTGTACTTCTGTGACTTTCTCTTAAACAAAGTATACTAATCAATATTTAATCCTTAAGAAACTTCCACACGGCAAAAGTATAATCTCCTTCATATTGTACAGAATATACTGCGTGTCATGATTGTTTATAGTGAATGTCCTGAACAAGTTATCCATTTATATACTGTGCAAGTTCTACTGTCATTTATTTTCACTGCATAATGACATTGTACTCTGCATATTTCTATCACTATGAAATGCTATTTATATTTATATGGTTTCTTATTACTGTAAATATTATCCTGTTGTATAATAATTTTTATTTAGTTGTGTGCTGTAGTAATTTTTAATTGGTTACTGGAGTTTTTCTCCCTGGGCCTCCACTGAAAATTGGTTATTCTGACCCAGTGGACTTTCCTGGTCACAAATGCCAGTAAATAAATAAATGTTTTAATGAATGACATTTATCTTTAATAAAGAATTTTTAAGATGATTGTTGTAGTAACTGGTTAAATAAACTGAAACTGAAATGTGTTTTTATGATATGCTAACCATCCCCTTTGTGGCTCAGGTCATGAATTAAAAGGGCCTGTGGACTGGCCTACTTAGTTAGCAGTTCCATCCATCCATCTATCCACAACCCCTTTTTCCCATTTTGCACATGGGGTTGGGGTGTCATTTAATAAAACAAAATACAATCAATAACTTCTATAAAAATTTTGGCTAAATTAATCATTTTTTGGAGCTCCAGATAAGATTTGATAATAGAAACTGGACATTTCCTTAATAAGCACAGTGTATATTTTCTTCTATTTGTGTAGAAATCATGCATTGCTCTTTCACCTAGCAGCCATTTTCAAGTGTATAACAAGTAGTAATATTGTTTGTATATTTTGTTTTGCTAAAAGGGAGAGTGAACTCATTCCAAAGTGATCATAATGTTAACAAACACTGTACATATACAGATATGTATCATTTGATATAAAGGCAGTAAATAATATACAAACAGCTACCTGAAAATCAGTAAATATAAACTTCTGTAAAGCAAACTTATCTGAATCATTTCAGGAACAGGCAACATTATCAATTCAATAATACTCAGGATAACTTCCAGTTAAAATCCACTAGTCTCTTGAACCACTAAAATTATACGTAATTAGCAGTTATGCAGATGTAAGGCTTTCCATGTATGGTCTTGACTGAAACTGATTAAGGTTTCATTAGTGTCCAGAATGCCCTAAATGATGAAACAACAGGCTGGTTTATCCACAACATAGTCAAATGGAAAACAGTGGCTTCTTCTGTTCCTTCATTGTCAAATTATCTATGCATTTTTTTGTTTGTTTTTTAAAAGGAAGTCTAAGTCCTGACTCATGATGGCTAATGCTCTGAGTTTCAGTAAAAGATTTTAGCTGACTCCTGGACTATTTCCTATGCCTGTATTGTTAGGCTACACAGAAGGTAAGTGTATCCCTCCTTGTTTGTTGATATACCACATCATTGTGCTATTGTCCATTTAGAGTTACAATGTTTCCTGCTGCTAGATAGGCTTGAAGGCTTAGATGGCTAGAATTACTGCCATCATTTCATTTATGTCGATGTGTTTCTTTCAGAATGTCCTCTACCAAGTATCTTGAACTCACAGAGTGTCTGACATGGACCTCAGAAGCTAAGTCTAAAGAGTATGTTGTGATGGCCTGAGAACCTGATTTCAACATAATGGGTGCCCGTAGGCTTAGGAAAACTTTGCCTATCCACTATGTGAGTTCTATCATGATGCAGGGTAACAATGAAATGAGACACTACAATGACTGGGCATGCTGGTAGCCACCCTTTTTTCAGGTACCACTGCAATTTCCATACATGAAGACTTGCTATTATGACCAACAATATACAAGAGACCATGTATTGCACGACTCTAAAGAGCTCTCTGGCAGAAATCTAAATTAAGTTGGCAATCTTTATGAAATACTGAGACAGAAAAAGGATCTTGTATGTTGGGAGGAATGCTTTCTGCTTCACAGAGCACTCCTAGAAATACATTGTACGCAGTGAGTGAAAGATGAGACTTTGGAAGATTTTGAGATAGTCCCATAAACTAGAAATAACTGACTGATGTTTGTAGAGCCTCCTAAATCTCCTCCATTGGCACAGTCTAGATAAGGTAGTCATCTAGATATGTGTAAAAGTCAATGCCCTAGTCAATACTCAAGATGCAGTAAACAATCCAAAGAACAAGGAAATTAACTGGTAATGGGAATTCCTCCTTTATATCAGAGGAACTGACTGTCATTATTGAACATATGGGGTTATAAATAGATATCTTAGATCCAAGGTCACCATGTAGTGCCATGGAATGATTAAGGGCATTGGGCTTAACAAGGACAAAATTCTGAACTTTGGGACTCTGTGGAGCTTGTTCATTCTGGAGAGAGGTCCAAAAATGGCTCTTTAGGGGCTTTCCTTGGCACTAAAAAAAGTTTGGAGCAGAACCTAGTCACCTTTTCTTTCTCTGGAACCTTCTATATTGCTCCTGAAATAACAGACTTTCTATCTGTAGATGTATAAGGTGCTGCTGGACTTTGGGAAAAAGTAAAATACCAAGGATTTTATTTTTCAAGAAAATTAACTTGTAACATTGCTTTGTTATCTGCAGCATCTACTTACCTTTTGTGAAAGTCAATGTCTAATACTGTTTCACAAAGAAACCCAGCGTGCCTCATATACTTCAGAGAAGTTGGAATATGAAAGGCAGGGAGCTAAAAAAGAATTGAATGAGGTAGGGTTTTGACTGTGGAGAAAGGATTGAGTTTCACCAAGTCACAGCAGCTCCTTCCAAATGTTTTGGCCCCGAGACTTTCCAGGCTTTCCCCAGCTGTCAGCTTGCCACTTTTTTCTGTAGTGGTCTTTCTTTCCCTTTTATGATTTATCTTCTCCTGTGTAAGGCTGAAGGGCCTTTATTTGAGTAATTTCTGATGTGCTTTGGAGCTGAGGAATGAAAACTATCCATTCAGTTTCTTAAGCACTTTATCTGCTGGGGTCCAATGAGAAGTTACTTTTCTAATGAGGCACCAAGGAACTCTGCTTTCATATGTTCTGGTAGTGGCTGAGTCCTCAGCAAGGCATGTCTCCTAACCATAGTCCACAGGATGCAGCAACTGTATCCTATCCACATTTACTAGAGAGTCTGGCAGTTTGAGTAAAGAGGTTGCACATTTCAAGCCTCTCCCTTTTCAATCTCTTGTCTTCTATCCCCTCTGCCATCTGTGTTAACTGAACAAGGAGGGATTCCTAAAGCTTTAATATTATGTAAGTCTGGAAACTGAGGGTTTAAGCAGCCAGGGTAGACAGGGTAGCTGATGTCTTTTTCCCTGTCATTGCCAATTAGATTCCTGGATATAGCCACATTTGACACCTTTCTGGAATACATGGACACCACTGTTGGATCAGCAACTGGGTTCTTATACAGGTGCCTGTGAGAGTCACAGACTCTATAAAAAGTAGGCTGGCTTCCTTGGAGCAAAAGGCTGTGAGTCCAGCTGCAAAGAGTACAGAGACAATTATTTTGTTTCCCACCTGAATATCTGCTTCATCCTCCAGACGGTATCCCCAAATAAGAAATTCTCAGGTTGCAAGGCTTAGTATAGTGTCCTCAGTTTCAGAGTGCAGGTATGATAAATAGAAATTTAGCTAACTTAAATCAATGCTTCCACTTCTGAGACTGAGGAATCTGAGTCCCTCTTAGGAATAAACTCCTACATGGCTTTTAGAAAATCCATGAAATCCTGAGCTAACAAAGAGAAACTGTGACAGAACCTCACTGGTGGACGTCCATGCAGACCTCATTGACTGACATCTATTTAGGCTTAGGGGTATTGAGCCTATGTCTGGGAATGATGTCTGCTTTGGAGGCCTTGGTTTGTTGGGAGAGATGCCCAAGATCTCAGTCTAGTCT
This sequence comes from Protopterus annectens, assembly GCF_019279795.1. Classification (NCBI taxonomy): domain Eukaryota; kingdom Metazoa; phylum Chordata; order Ceratodontiformes; family Protopteridae; genus Protopterus; species Protopterus annectens. Next base: position 495,101,243 of record NC_056738.1, read on the forward strand.
TCTCAACCTCCTGCTATACAACTTGCATGGGGATGCTTCCATCTCCTGAACTAATGATAATGCAGGCATTGAATCCCATAGTCCATGGAGAGACTGCAGGACTGACCAATGGGATAGATGTTTAGCTCATGAGAATATACCTGTCGTCAACAGTGTGACAGCTTCCCGATGGGGAATGCCAGAGGCCTCAGCATAAACAGACACTGGATATAGGGGCTGTGAAGATGATTGTCTAACACCAGTGTCTTCAAGTCTAGGGCAGTTGCCAGACTCCAACTTAGTTTGGTCAGCCTCTCAGATTCTCTTCTCCTTCACCTGTTTCTCCAAAGACTTCCTTTTCCCCCCAACGGAAGTTAGAGGAAGAGCCAGTGTAGGACATGGCGAATTGGAACCAGATGCACATCTTCTTCGATGATAAGCATTCCTGGAGAAATTCTACTCTGTGATTTATGGTCCTTTGAACTATGAAAATCTCTCTGTGATATCTGCTTTCTGCACTTAAGAAAATTAGTGACCTTTATTTTTTTATTTATTTACATTTGTTGACTGGGATAGTCTGGCTGGATGCATGTCCATTTTCAGTGGAGGCCCAGGGAGAAAAGCTCCATGGAATAACAAATCATCACAACATGTCACATATTACAAATAACAAATAACAAATATTAGACCTTACTACCAAACATCTACAATTATCGCTGGTTAAATTTATAGCAACAAGAGTAATGCTTTTGCCATTAGTGGGGTACTTATCTAAAAACTCTGGAACCAGGCCAGCTCAACAGACTGGCGATATAACTAAAGACTTGCTATGCTTATATGAACTACAGCAATGAAAAGCCAAGTATGGCACTGGCTGATTTCCTTTTATACCACTCATATCTTAAATCCATGTGTAAAAAGGTTGCCAGGCCCAGAGGTGAAAGGCTGAAGAGTTCCTGAAGTGAGGCTGCCCACCAGGCATCTGCATGCAGGAATCACAAAATTCAGTTCTACAACGGTGAATAATGAGGAGCATCAGTCTAATCCTTTGAGGTCATACTGAATGGCTAACCTATTACTTTTAAATGGAAGATGGTTCATCTTAGCTATTTAGATTCACCAATATTCTTCTCCGTGATCACTGTTCTCCATAGAAAATTATTGACAGTGAGGTTTTTATTTGTGTACTGGCCCTGATACTATAGCATGTGGACTTTTCAATTTTCCCCCTGTCTGTATGAACATGGAGTTGGTGTGGGTGGAAGGGGGTTGTCTCCCTGATGTAAAAAACAGCTTTTTTGAGATTTACCATTGACCTTTTTCATCTGGTTGGAAACATTGAAGAAGCTACTGGATCATCTTTATACAACATCTTGTTTTAAAACAGAACAAGATGCACTTCATATTGTCCAAGCCCAACTCAAACAACAAAAAAGCAAATAATTATAGAAAGAGCTTACAGGGCTTTGAATTTTTCTCATACTAATCAAATACCCAGACAAATGTATGAGAAAAACTTAAACTTGCAAGATACAGTTTCTATTTTATGTGCAGCCAAGAATAAACAATCCTGTGTATGGAAAGATTACAAAGATAAGACACTGCAACATTTCCCCTATTAAAGCTTAGACTTTTTTTAATAAGCATCATAGGTTGTTACTAGGCTTGCAGTCCAGTAGACCAGTTAGGAACCCAGCCCAAATTCCCAGTTGTCCCAAACCACTGCCTGGTTAACTGACTTGCTAAATGTCAGACAGTAGGTAAATGAGGGTTAGGGGGTATCAAACCCTGTACAACAGCAGCCACATCTCATCTCTATAACCCTCTGAACTAACTGCCATACTTTAGGATGGTTAAAATTCACTTTAAAGATTAGTGAGGAATTGATAAACATTTTTGTTTATGATATGAATGCTCATGTTTTTTTCTAAGAAAAATACATATTGTATTCAATAACTAATGATTCAGTCTTAACTTGCTATGCTGCTTCTTAAAGGTTTATTCTCAAATCCCTCCCTGATGGTCATGTTTTCTTCCCTAGCAATTTACAGCTAGCTCTGTTGGTATACAGGGATAAAGCTCTATCTACAACCTTCCAACAAAGATGTCAATTTTTACAAAGTTCTCTGCTATTCAGACTTCATCACAACTAAGCCATTTCTCATCTAGCAGCTGAACATACAAGAACTCTCTTCACATACACCTTTGGGAACACAGTAGCTCTGCACCCTTCCTTCAAGCTCCCAACACCAAGCTTCACTGCACAGACCATGGTTTCTCTACTCTTGATCACAAATTCTGGGAATCTTTTCACCCCTATGTTAAAGAATCAATGCCCTACTCTCAATTCTGCTCACAGCTAAAACCTTACCTTATACAAGCAGCTAATTGCCAATGTCTCCCTTCAGACAGCATTACCTAAACACCTCAGTGGTTCTCCAAACTTTACTACAATCCTTACTACTCTGCTCCACCCAGTAATGGAGCCAAGCATATCCTTTGCACCTATATATATTTGTAAATAACTATATATATCTGCTATTCTGCTGGCACTCAATTGTATGATTATGCTATTCTCTGCTATCTTTGTATTTTGCATCTAAACACTTTCACTCATGTTTTTGTTATTGAATGACTTTACAGTTTCTGCAGTTTTGCCTAAGCTGAGACTGAACTTGGTCAGTTGAGATCAGTGTTCTATACTGGTTAACAAATTTAAATAAATAAATAGGTGACCCTTGTTCAAGTAATTTCTCATATGCCTGTTGGATCTGGCAGGGTAGGGAAAGGTATGATGAGTCTCCTCCTGCTCCCCTTTCTCAGGGGAGGGTGGGAGTAAGGGACGGGTTGGGTCAGCTTCTTTATTTATGGTCTGAAGGACCTGGAGCTTGGGTGTGCTGCTGTGGTGGGTGTGTGAGCAATTGTGGGATACATTACCAATCCAATGCCCAGGGAGGCAATGGCTCTCTGATCATGCCTCATGGCTCATTCAGCCTACTTATATGATGTCAGCATGCAAATTGGAAGGGCCAAAAATCGGTCATGCTAGGCGTCCTCAAGTACCAGTGGTGGCTTCCCAGCCTCACTCACCTCCCACAAGAGACCTGTTATCGCCATAGCAGGAGCTCCACTGACCCCAGTGACTCCATCCCACAGATGTTAAACACTCTGATAAAACTGCTAACTACATGCCTGTGGACTGGGAATAGTTGAGGTTAAAAGGGAGCCATGCTACAGTGGATTACTAAATGAAGAACAATGTACTGTAACCACTACAAAAACAATAGTAATTTACTGTTTTTATACATGCAATCCTAAATTAAGTTACCAACCATTTATTAGTAGTGATAACCTTTGTTTCCCTGCTGTAGTATTTTTTGTGTATTATAGAGTTTTATAAATTCTGTTTCCTTAAACTTTTGTTTCATGTTTATCATTTCATTCAACAAATCTTTATTTTTTATTTATTTTTAAATATCCAGAAAACTGTATAGTTGGTGTTTTGACTTCACCTTGAAGAAGTTCCTTTTTCTGTAACTTAGCTATTATGTTCTACATGTGAGTTTTAGAAATATTACATTGTTGCTTATGAATGGACATGTGTTCTTTGTTAGATCTATTGTTATTTTACAATCCTTTTATATGGATGTTGTACTGTTTGGTTATTATAACTGACCCTATGAGGTATACTTGTTAGATTTTGTATTGTTTTCTCCTTGATTAAATAAACTACAGCTAAATTCTTGCTGTTCTTCCACTTACTTAAAGGTAATAAATCTTTTACAAATCAGCAGACCATTTAGGCATTCTGGTTCATTTTCATGTTGCAGCTGTAATCCTATTGACCTAAGTGGTAAGGGCATCCTTTCATTCTTAAACAAATTACTCCAAATTATATATGTTGTAAATAAAAACTTTGTAAATTCTCTTCTATAACATTGTAATCTAACAAGTATTACTTTTATACTGTTGCTTTGATATTTAACTATTGCCATCTTTTTCTGTATCTGTTAAATATGCATGTATTTTGTTAGATTTTATTTGTTGGACATTGTTACCTTCAATGTACAAATTCAGACCTCAGTAGGCATTACTCAGCTGTGGTTTGTTTTTCCTGATGTACAATTGTACCCAGGTCATGAGTGAAAAGAGCCAGTAGACCAGTTCACTTACCCAGTTACGAAACTGAAAAATACATAAATAAAATATACTAGACACCTGCACTGATATACTTTACTGCAAAATTCACTTACCTAGTTTGTTAATGTAGACTATTCCATCCTATTTTCATATTATAGAATGGTGCAGTATCATGAATTCCATGATGTGAAGTAATGTTGTATTAAGGATAGCTTTTTATTTCTGGTTTCTTCTATTTTTGTGATCTAAATAAGCTTTGATTCAGTTCTATTTTTATAATCACTTGCACAATTCTGTCTCAGGTTTATTTAATTATATTTAATTATATTCAGTTTACCTTGGCTAAAGGTAAGTTAAGTTTTCCAAACAAAACAAAGTATTAGTATTTGCAAAGAGCTTAGAGAGCTTAAATAATTAATGAAAGTTGTGTATAACTGATTTTTGTTATCTGGTCAAGTAGTAAAATTTAAGCAGTGATTTTTAGTTTTTGAAGTGCAATCTGTATAATTATAGCACACAATAAGCGATTTTCAATATAATGGAACCTCATTCTACATCATCCTACATTTTAAAGGAATTATTTTTCATTTTAATGTTTATTGTTTCTCTGTTACTGAATATTTACATATTCAAGTTATTGGATATTGTCCTAGCTGTCTTTTCTTTACCCGTTCCCCTTACATTTACACATCCCAGGTTATGTGTGTCACAGTCGGCGGGTGCTGCATGAAGTGACCTCTTTACCACCTTCCTTCCATATAATACAGAAAAACTAGATACTGACACATTGAGATCTATTGTGAACTTCCATCTCAACAGAGTTAAAAACTGATTTTCTCATTACTGAATTCCATTTCATGTATGTTATTTATTTGTTTTTTTGCATCCTTGATTTAAGGGATCCACTGCACCTTAACCTCTGCCGCACATCAACAGGGCTCTATAAACCTAATGTTTCCTCTAATTTTTCTTTCATTCATACAATGCAAAAATGCTGATACCTGCTACTTTCACTTTTAGTACTCTGCTTATCCTTTAATATTTACTCTGCGCTGGTCTCTGCTCTGTGCTTCCCTCGCTCTCTTGTCTTTTTTACTTATTCTTATTCCCCATCATTTTCTGCTCTCTCCTCCCTCCCTGTTAATCCCTGAAATAGCTTCCCACCCCTGAGCATGCTACTACATGTACATATATTTTTCTACTTTACCCTGCTCTACTATACTCTGTGAGCTGCTCATAGAAGTCATTCTTTCGTAACTGTCCCCCCTCAAACCCCCTCACAGCAAGCTCTCTCTCCCAAGCTGAACGACACAAACAAAATGTAAAACTAAAAGAAACAGCAGTGCTTACTGATAGTGTTTTTAGGGGGTGATCACTGATGTTTCCAGAAGTCCACTCAAACTGCTCCATTCCCCCTCACTTCACCTGGGCTCACTATGCTCCCCTACCCACATTCCCACCCACCCCTGCAACCATTTAATTTATAGTTATAGACCACACCCCTCAATTCCCATTCATCACCTCTCACACACCCAATTATCCTATCACATTGCACCACTTCCTTTTCCTAACTAGATCACCATGCCTCATCTTCACTGCATCATCCCTCCTCACTTAGAATTACTTAATATCCCTACATTCTCAACCTAACTATCCTCAGAACAAGGGCCATGTTCCATACACTACATACTCACAATCTAAAAACCCTACTCTATCCCTTCATAATTACAATACTGCTTCTTCTTTCAACCCTCACCACTTATCATACTCAACTTCATAACAACACCCCCCCATGGCAAACTGCAGAAATAACCCATCATGGTAAAACAGTACATTTTCAAATTGCTCCATGCCTCTTTAGATCTTCCTACACTAGCTTTATCCTATATAATAGGCTGTCACTTAACTGCAATTCTCTAACCTCTGGAAAACATGCTGAAATAATTTATAAGTTTACCAAACTCTGCCTATACATAATGAAAAAACTTACACACTATGGTGACATAGTCCTGGACCTAACACAATAGCCAACCCTAACCCTGATCAGCTTAGCTCACTACACCACAGACAAAATTCCTCTCTCCTTTTCCTTAACCTGAATGTTAGAAGTAGCTTAAATAAAGTTCATGACATTCATGCCCTACTAGCTCTATATAAACCTGAGACTGTTGTACTCACAGAAGCATGGCTGAAACCAGAGAACAATAATAATGAAATAACAGCTCAAGACCACAATATCATACGCAGGGATAGAAATGGCAAAAAGGGTGCGGAGGTAGCAATATTATTCAAAGATCACCTCATCCTTGAACAACTTGATGTTAATACTCCTGACATCAGTAATGCAGAACTCATCTTTGCAAAATTAAAACTGAATCCTGATAAACACATAAATATCATAGGCGGCTATTTCCCACCAGGTAATAACATTACTACTATGGAAAACCTACTAGACTGGATCTTAAACTCCCTTCCTCAAGAAGCAATTTTATTAAGACACTTTAACATAGACTAGCTTAACTGTTCCAGCCATAATCCATCTACCCACCTTAACCTCCATGGATTTATACAACTTATCTCATCCTCCACTAGAACTGATAAAACATCCAAACTCCAATACTGGACTGGATTCTCCTATCTGATCCCTCTCTTGCATCCCAATCTAGCTGTCTACCTGATAGTCTCAGCGACCATCTGCCAACCTACCTACTTAGAACTAGAACTCACCGACTCAGTCAGATAACCTTTAGAGTAGTTAGAAACAAAAAGAACTTCAAACCTAATAACTTCTTCTCCCTAAAACGTTACAGTTGGAAACCACTGACACAACTATCTTTTGATGAAGCAGTTCACTACTTTAACTTGACTTTCTTAGAAATATTTTAAACCATCATGCACCCACCAGAACTATAAGAATAAAATCAAAGTATGCCCCATGGCTAACTAATGAAACTAAATCGATTCTTAGATACAGGGATAAAGCTTGGTTACAATTTCACAAAAGCAAAACCCAAACAACAAAACAATGAACTTAGAACACCGAAATAAAGCCAAAAATCTAATTAAGCTGGATAAAATTAACTATTACCAAATAATCCATGAAAAACATGCTCACAACCCACAAAAATTCTGGGCTGCAATAAATTCTATACTTCAGCCAGGGAAATCCGCTACTCCAATGCCAGCATTAGTAAATAAAAATGATAACATTCTCACACAATTCAATAAATATTTCACTGAAACTTTTCAGGTCCTTGCACATTCCCAAATACCAATGGCCCTTTCCCACAGTCCACCCAAAATAGCACAAACACCCAAGATAATCTCTCCCACTTTACCTTGTACCCAGTGCCTACCAAAACTATTTTAAAACTCCTCCAGAAACTTCAACCAACCACCTTAGCTGCAGGTAATCTACCAGATGAATACCTTCAGATAGCTACAGAGGCAATAGCCTATCCTGCTGCTATTCTTATTAATAGCTCCATATCTCAGTGCCAGGTACCTATTATATGGAAAATCTCCCATATAATATCACGACAGAAGGGCAGTAACTCCTTATTACTTACCAACTACCATTCAATTACTATTCTATCCCCCTTATCAAAAATATTAGAAAGAGTTATTCACACTGACCTAATGGACTATCTCCTACATAACAATTTACTGGATAAATCTCAGCACGGCTTTAGACCCTTCCACAGTACTACCACTGCACTACTGTCCTTTACCAACACAGTTAACCACTAAAAAACACTGGACAATTTGTGTCAAATGTATTCTTAGCTCTATCTAAGGCTTTAGATATGGTCAACCACAATATACTTCTTAATACCCTATGCACTCTAAACATCGCCTCCTGCATCCCATGGTTCGAAAGCTAACTATCCAGTTGACAGCAAGCAGCCCAATGGCAGAACCAACTATCCCCTCTTTTACCAGTCTCTGTTGGGGTCCCCCAAGGCTCCATCCTTGACCATTACTCTTCTCTCTATTTACCAGCCAGCTATTTTCCTCCACACACAATGCCTCAGTAGTCCAGTATGCAGATGGCACCACTCTTATATCTGCCACCAACACATTAGAGGACCTTAACTCCCTAACCCAAAACTGCTTCTCACTAGTTAAAATCTGCTTCACTAACTCTCAACTTATTCTTAACACTAATAAAACAAAACTACTTAATTTCAGCCCAAGTAGATCTCCCCCCAAGTGATAGTTTTAGCATCATGTCCAAAAACAAAACTAAGATTTCCCCAACTACCCATACAAAACTGTTAGGTGTAGAAATAGACAACTACCTATGTTTTGATATTCACATAGCCCAACCTATCAAGAAAGTTCACAAAAAAATAGGACTCCTCTACTGGAACAAGCAATTTTTCACTAAACATACGGAAGCAACAATAGCTAGGACACACCTCTTATCCACTCTCCTATATGCATTCCTAATTTTAACTAATCTTTGTGAGGTTGACAAACAAATTAGTATCTTGTTATAACAACACTGCTAGGTTTGCTACAGAAGACTCATATAGGACCCATCACTGTGTATCACTCAGACAACTAAACTGGCTTGAGCTGCCTCAGCTACTGCAAATCAGTCAATCGTCACTTGCACACAAGCTATACCACTACCTTAATAAAGTCCCAGCTCTCCAGATTCTAATTCAACCCTGTACTACAAAAAGATCATTAAGATCTAGCAACCAAAACGTCCTAAAAATCATTAAATGCAATAACAATGCCAGGAAATCTCTCTTTGGTTACTCTATTTCTAAAGCTTGGAATACTTTACCTGTCCACCTGACATATATTAGCTCTGCTACCCAATTTAAAAAACTCTAAAAACCCACTATATGAACAACTGTTTATGCTCCTGTGACTCCCCAGGGTAAACATCCACTTAATAATTAATTTTCTATCATACAACTAATTGTCCTCATAACAAACCCTGCCTCATCTACAGAGCTAACCCTCTTGTATTTTGCATTAATCCAGTAATCACTACTTTAATCTGCCCACTTTAGTCAGTATGCTCACTAATGTCTTATTTTTCTATTTTCCTACTCATACTGTCAGGACTGTCAGGACTCTGTTATGCTGCTTCACCTTTTAGCTAGTACTGTGTGTGAATTCTATATTAACCCATTTAAACTATTGTTAAGAGTGTCTCGATTACACTGTGTGATTTATATATTAACCACACTGATACTATTCTTAGTGCTCTTTATTATTTTACTATGTTTTACATGCCATTATGAGTTGTGTGTCTCTTCTTGATTGATATATGTCATCTGGAGCTGTCTACTATCACTTTGCTCTACCTCCTCTTCCTCGTCTGTGCTGTTGTACTGCCTCCTAGTCTTGCACTGTGTTTTTGATTGTTTTCCTCTATAATAATCTGTATAATATGGAGCTTTTCTCCCCTGGCCTCCACTGAAAATGGACTGTGTCCAGTCAGACTATCCCGGTAACTAAATGTAAAATAAATAAATACATTTTATTATTTATTATTATACAGAATTTCAGTCTTTTTTAAATCAGGTTTTTGTAACTGTTGTAGCAGTGTTTCCTTAGCTGTAAGCTATTTTACATGAAATGCATACATTTAGTTTTGTTAGAATTACTGTGAAGCATGGAGAAATTAATACTTCATTATCATGCTTCTCAGGCAATAAAGATACAGTGCTTTGTCCTGTTTATTTTGAGTTTGCTTTTATATTTATTTATTTATTTAATTTACTTACTTATTGACTTATTTATATTTATTTACATTTGTTAACTGGCATAGTCTTACCAAGCTCAAGAAGAACCCTTTTTCAGTGGAGACCCAGGAAGGAAAGGTCCATACTCCATATTCAGGTACTGTGGTACATGAAAAGAAGTAGTCAATTATTACTCAACATATATATTTTAATAAACTTGCTATATATTCAATTAAAAGTGAAAAAAAAAACATTATATGTATAGTCATATTCACATATTTTATATGACTCAATCTGCCATGGATAAATTTTCAGTGTTGAATTTATTTTACATTAATAACAAATTTTGTAACAAATGTTTTTTAATTTCGTCTGGAAAGTTAACCACAGAAGATGTTAGCACAGGTATGAGGTAGGTATGATAAAGTAGAAATCCAGTATTGACAATGGCAAAGTTGATAAAACAGGATCAGAGAATGGCAGAAATGGGGGGGCTGGACTTAAATGAAAGGTATTAGTTCAGTCTGATTTATTATTACATTAGTTATAACTGTGATATTTGTGATCCTTACCTAGGTTTTTCAGTAATCAAATTAGGGGAGAGTGTTTGGTATCGGGTCTCTGGGCGTCACTCACGTGTTACTAGTTTTTACAATGTTTGTTTACATTCTAGTCAATCTTTAATGATTATAGGATCATGTTATCATTAGTGTTGATTATAACTATGTTTTTTTGTGTTTACTGAAATATCAATAAATCAAACATTTTCTGCTACACACAACTCCTGAAAGCTTATTAATCTTGTCTCTTAGAATCTAAAAGGCATACAATCTTCTTCAAAGGGGAAAATTTTTAATATAGATTTTCTAATGCGAAGGACCAGTTGTAGATTTTAACTGTTGGTTTTAGGTTCTTAAGGTTACTGCTCTAAGGTATCTCCTTCATGTCTTGTCCATGTTCAGGCTGTTAATAAATTGAATATCAAGATATTAACTATGTTGCTAACATAATAGTTTAGTAAAGATGTTTATAACCAACTACTTATCCGAGTCTACATTAAGCTCTCGAAGATAGTAAAACACGAATCGCGTGACACAGAAAGAGTGAACCGAGAATATGTTGAACGAACGAAACCGCAAAAGGGGAAATATCGAAATCGCATAGTTGGCCCATCTGCGGTATAGCTCTGTAAGGTAAGTGTGCGATAGTTACGGACCTTAGGATTAGGGAGGGGTTAAGGTAAGTGCATAGGTAGGTAGTGTATGTAAGGTTTTGTGTAGGGTTTTGTTAAGTGTATGTGTGTGGAATATTTAGTTTGTTTGGGTACAGCTGTATATAGGGGAAGTGTGCGGTAGTTATGGACCTTAGGTTGGGGGGGGGGTTAAGGATAGTGCATAGACAGTTGTGTATGTGGGGCTAGTGTAGGGTTAGCAGTAAGATTTTGGTGCTTTAATTTAGGGTTAGAAGTAGGGATTTGGTTAGTGTATGTATGTGTTTTTTTTATTGCGTTTGGGTAGGTAGCGTGTTGTGGGTGGTGGGCTGGCCGACTATGACGGTTCGAGGTTTACATTTTCATGCTTTAGTACATTCAACATATCCACAGTTTGCTCTTTATGTGTCACGTGATTCAGATTCGGGTTTTTCGTGTTTCGAGGGTATAAAGTAGACCCACTTATCCTACTGTCATTACACCAAGTCTGGTGATATTTATGTATGTATGTATTTACTGATTTATTTATTATGGTATTGAAATGCTTATCACCTTAACATTGTAGAAAATTAAAAGAAAGAAATAAAATCTGGAAGGCAACCCATAAAAAAGCAGCATGGTTAAAAAATGGACAACAAAATATTTAAAAAGATATTGAAAGTATAAATAGCCCCCATGCATGATTTTAAAACGTTACTAATAAGGTGAAACTTCAGAAACCTCTGGAAGGATTCCTCAATGCTTGAATCAGGGGAGGCAGCCAATTCTAAATGATCAAGGCAAGGTGAAAAAGGATACCCTGCCCATGGGTTCTAAGTGGGCCTTTAGGATAGCCAACAGATCTACATCTGATAATCTGAGAGATCTACTGAGAAAATAAAGAATCAATATCTCTTTCAAATGGGGGCCTGATATGTAAGAAAAGAAATATCTTGTATAAGGGCCCAGCAGACACTAGCAGCCAGTCCAGATCCCACGATAAGGGAATAGCATGAGATTTAAATTCATTTCTAGTCAGAGATCTTGATGAAGAATTCTTCATTATCCGCAGCTATGTCAGAAACTCATCTGACAACCCAAGTTAATGGTGGTGCAGCAGGTTGAAATAGTGCATGGTTCACTGTAGCCAGAAATGAAGATGGAATAAAGTTCTGGAAAATGAAGATGTTTTTTTGATGAAAGTAAGGAATCATAACAACAGCTAATCATAATAATTAGTTATGACTTTTTTTCCTTTCAATATACCCCATTAAGGATAGGATTTCACCAGTGTGCTTTGTTTTTAGAGTTTGTTTTGGACTTACTTCTAATAGGTATAACAGCCCCTATACGGCCATTTACATAGTTGTACACAGTCCCTGTGAACAATTACACATAGGCTGCTGTGAATTTGGGCTTGGGAAGGACACTGAATTTTGACAGACTATCACTAACTGGATATGATTTAAAATAGTTCCTAACTGTTACTGGGCTTGCTGGAGTTAATGAGTTGATTTTATTTTGAAGGAGACAGCTTTGTTGTCTGGCCTTACCAGTGAGGACTTGACACTGGGGGCAGTGCAGTGCTCTGCCATTTTGGTGAGTACCAGGTTCAGTATGCTTGAACCTCTGATGGGTGTGCATACTATCTGGCCATAACAATTACAAGTTCAGTATGCTTGAACCTCTGATGGGTGTGCATACTATCTGGCCATAACAATTACAGGTTCATAGGTAGGTACTAGTCTAGCAGCCTTTGTGGGCCATTTTATTTTAAAATAATCTATCCAATTTGGTTATAAATTTGCCTTTCCATCCCATGGTTGATAATTATTATATTAACTGGGATCATAGCATAGATAATTTCAGGTATCCATGCATTGGATAAAGCAGTAGTAGTAAATTTTCTGTTTTCCATCCATAGATTTAAGATGCACTTGAATGTGGCTAGGGTTGAACTTTGTTTTATATGGATGGGGAATCTGTTCCATTGCAGCTGTATCCCCTACAAGATATACTTTTCTCTCCAAACCATTCTGTTGATGTTGCAGAAGACCTACAATATTTTGAGTGAGAAACTTTATGCTGTGTTAAAATATTGTTGGAGTTTGCTTCTTAAAGATAAGGAATTGGCAAAAATATTCAGTAGGTCCCCTTGTATGTCATACAAATGTGGACGTAATCTTAAAGATATGTTAGTACATGGTACTTTTATTTCTCTGAATCCTAATATTATTCAAATGCCTATAATTATTGGTACTGTCCCTTGTAATAGTTGCAATGTTTGCAGGAATGTGCTTCATTCTTTTAAATTAATTAATAAGATTACATTTTCACCAATGGGTTTATTTTCATGTAATAGTAGTAGGGTTATATATGCTCTAAGATGCCCATGTAACCTTTTTTTATATTGGCGAGACTAAAAGAATGTTTAGAGTGAGGCTGCTTGAGCATATTAGAAATATTAAAAATTAAATAGTGGACAAAATTGTGGCTTTGCATTTTAAAGAGAAACATAATAGTGACTTTTTACTACTTCAGGGTACCATTCTTAAACAAATTAGATTAAAGATAGGAGAAAGTTGTTCAATTAAATAACAACTTCTTTTTAAGACTCTATTACATACTTTGACACCCACGGGTTTGAACTGTGAGGTTAATTGGAAGTATTTAATTTAATTGTTTAGTAGAATAATTGCATAATTATGTTGTGTATATAATGGTGTATGTATTAAAATGTTTGTTACTCCTTGAAGGTCTTGTGGCTGAGGCGGTAGAGGAAATAAAAGTTTTTATTTTTTGGATCTTTAGCCAGTGGTCTATTTGATGCTGCAGAAGAGGTTTCAATCCCTATACTGAGTAATTCTGATGACATTTGACTTGTTTATGTGCAGTAAATCCATTAGAAATGGGTCAGAGGATGCCTTGTATGCCAGACACAGGTCACCTCTTAACAGTGTGTAGGATACCAAGTATAGTGACAGGGCTTTGAGTCAGTCCATGTAGGATATATTGTTTAGACCTTGTATCCTTTTAGTAAGGTATCTTTGTAGGCATTCCAGTTGGTGCATGTGTCTGACTAGATACATACCAAAGGGAGCATCATATTCAATGACTGCCCTAATGAGGGCTCATTAAAGGAGGCAATGACATCCCTAGATCTAGACACAATCCCTTTGTTTATAATCTGTGAAACACAGAAGAACTTTCTTACAACAATGGACACATATTGGTCAAAAGTTAGGTCACTGTTCACATAAGTACCCACATCGCAATCAACAGGGAGTTATTTATTCAGGACAAGCTTTTCTGCAGGATGTTTAAGTCATTTGGGGATTCAATGACTGCTCCAACCTTGCAGTCATCTGCAAACTTAGTCAACCAGAGCCCTTTGGTATTGGTTTTTACTTCAGAAAACTACATGCCAAACAGGAGAGGTCCCAACACAGAACCCTGGGGGAGCACCACTGATGATTGCTCTCTTTGTTGAGGTTACTTCCCCTATTTTGATTATCTGTATCCAATCTGTCAGATGGTTAGTAATCCACTAGGTGACAGGGGTTTATTACTAGTCCATTTAGCTTATCTACTTTTAATGAGTGGGAAATTATGTCATAAATGTTGGCCAGGTTGAGATATGCTATGTAGACCACTTTGTCTTCATCCATTGCTTAGGTAACCTTTTTAAAAAAATCCACCAGCGTGAATAAGCATGACCTGGAATTGATGAATCCAAATTCAGACAATCCAGTGTTTGGTGGTTACCTATGTCCTGACAGATTAGTTGTATGATAAGTCTTTCTATGGCTTTACATATGAGACTGGACAGACTTATGGATCTCTAATTACCTTAGTCACTTGTACAAAACCTTTATGGAGGCTGCGATTGAACAGTGATGTTAGGGGTAAGGCTAAATCATGTTTCATGCTATTATGGATGCATCTAGGGATATTTTTAGGACCCATAGATGCAGGATTTTTAGCTTTTGATAGCCCTTTTAAGATTTAGTCTTGTGTGATAGCTGGAGCTGAGCCAGTTTCAGGTATATATTGAGGGACAGATGGAGGAGAGAAAGGGGTAAAGTTATGGCTAAATTACTGGCCAGTAGGTTTACTATATCTTCAACTTCAATGTAGGTAATATCATTCACAATCAGCTCAGCAAATTGTTATATTGTCCTTTTGACATTATAAACATAACCGAAAAATGCCTTGTGATTGTGATTGTCTTTGGTTTTGGTGGCTATTTTAGCCTCAAATGTAGCTTTTGTGGAGTTTATTAACCTCCTGAGTTATCTGTTTATTTCAGTGTCAGTGGCTCTAACATACTGGTAATTACTCTTCCTATTTTTGGTCAAAATTATTTTCCTTGTATTATAAAGCTTGTTGGCAGTATGGCTCAACTAAGTGGGTTTGTGTCTGTAGTTTGCCCTGCACTTGCTCCTATGGGGTACACCAACATTTATGCAGCTATTTACATGCTGGTATAGTGTGGTGGTGTACATTTCTGCATATTCAGTGGAGTTAATTGGGTTTGGTTCGGATTTGAAGCTTGACAGTGTATCACTTAGGAATAGGTAATTTGCCTTAAATACATTTCTAACGGTACCTTGGATGAAAGGGATGTCTGGTTTCTGGTTGGGTCTATGTTACGTAGGGGATTGGTGCATGGAGTCTGCAGTCTAATTTAAAATGTTGTTTAGGTTCACATACATTACCTGTTGTGAAAGAGTTGAAGAGGACTGGGTTTTTATTCTGCTATCACAAGTTGCACTATCTGTCTATGAATTAAAACTTTCAGTGTGTGACACACCAATATAACTAAATATTTCTGCTGCACCACTAGAATGTATTCATAATTATAGAAAATGAATCCAAGTCTGTGTATGTGTGTAAAATATATAGATAGACAGACGTTTAGAAGGTATAGCTAGATATAGATATATTCACAATACATCAAGCTCATGTAAGTGAATAACAAAACCAGCAAAACTCAGGAACAGCTTAAACATAGATCCTGCAGCGGGAGCAATTCCAGCTCTCCCTACTAGACGATATTTATTTTTATCTTTATTTTACATTTGTTGACCAGAAATGTTTGGCTGGGCAAAAGTGCCCATTTTCAGCAGGGATCCAAGAAGAAAAGCTCCACAAAATGTATATTATTGATGACAGAAATATACAATGCATAAAACAGGGAGAGGTACATACAGTCTTACAAACATAGCAATAGTCGACTCTTAGTTACTGTATATAACAAGTACAAAAATAAGCATTATGTATTCTATAGGTAGAAGAGAAAGTAGGTGGGAAGACTGAGGGATAAAGAGAGGTGTTTGAGATTGCATTACTGGTAATGTTTTAATACCGAAGGAAAGACAAAAACAAATGCTCAGTGACACATGATTCACTTAACCCGGGGATGAGCATAACCAAGAGCTGTTTAGAAACTGTTTTGAGTTGCGTTTTGAAGCTGGTTGTGTTATTTATTATTTTCACATGGGCAGGAATACTATTCCAGAGTTTGGAGTCTCTAACATTGTTATTAGACTTGTGATTAGAAAATTCTGGCCGGCGAGTAGTGCTGAAGGGTTATTTTTAGTGCTGAATAGTTTTCAGGTTTGTATGTGCTGTGTGTAGTGTGTGTTGGGTAGTTAGCGATGGGTTGGAAGAGGAGAATTCTTCTTGCCATTTTACAGTCTTGCGGCCTATTGGATAGGTAGTAAATGAAACTAAGTGACAGTTTAGTGAGGTGCAGGGATGAGAATTGAAAAAGTAGTTTTTGATGTGATACAATATCAAATGCTTTTGATAAATCCAGAAATATGGCTGAAGCTAAGTTGCCTGCATTACGATTGTTGTTAATATTGTTGCAGAAACAAAATTCATCCCTGTCCCTATTCAGGCATAACCTGCATCTATGAACAGGAATGAGGAAATTTACCCCAGTGCTGCCTCCTGTACTACATGTTGATGGAGGCAGCATATTAAAGCACTTCCTACAGTATGGCTCCTATAAATACTCAGTGGTATTCCCTAGATCTAATCACTATCCTATGGATAGTATAAATAGTCCGTGGAAGTAGGCATGGGTAATTTTAACTACTGAGGTAATTGGCCAGGCTCAAAATGGCCTGCAAGGGCAGTTAGCCTAGCATTCACCTATGAACTAAGGAGATCGACTGCTGTGCTATGTTTAGGTCAGAAACCATATTGAGTATCAGATAAAAAATTATCTGTGAGGTATTTGGTTAATTGTGAATGATTAATCTTTCCAGTATTTTAGATATTGGAGATAAGATTCATATGGGTCTATATAAATGGTAAATTCTGTGATGTTTCCTCCTTTTTTGAAAGGATATGATGAAAGATTTACTTCCACAAAGTGGAAACATAACTTTTCATGATAGAATTGTTTATAAGTAAAGAGATATGGAATGTTAATACATTTGGTATTACTTAAATATATTCTGCTGGCAGGTTGTCAGCAGCTAATGTTGCTCATTTTAAGTTGAAAAGGTGCTTCTTAAATGATGAGGTGGGGCAGGATGAAACTTGAACATTGAAGGCCTATTTTCTACTGCAGGTAGAACTGAAAGGACTTCAGAATTATTTTTGAGCAGTGAAAAAAAGTTTGTATAAAGTGAGTGTGAAACTGAGAAGCAATACAATCTATGTTAATGGTTGTTATTGGAGGAGGTATAGTGGCGTGTCTAGGGTTTAGGAGTATATGTACTGTGGAAAAGAACTATTTTGGATTATTTTAGTGACTGAGCTGGAGTTTGAATAATAGGACTTCTTGTCTGATTTAAGCTGCTGTTTTTGGAAGTGTCTAAGGTTCTAAACTACAGTAAGTTGCATTGTGTATTTGATTTATACCATTTTTTCCAGACTATCTCTTTTTAACATGAGCTGCTTAGTTTCTTTAGACAGACACGAAGCTGGGTTTGACTTTACTCCTTTAGTTCTGACTGGAACAAGGTTACTTAGGATTTAGGGATTTAATAAGGACTCACTGAAATGGCATCAATGAATCTAGCCCCAATCAAATGCTACTCGACCATCTGTATGTCGGCTACATATATGCATTAATCACCCACACAAATACATACATGCACGCAAACACACACACATAGAATATCACATAAGCACACACACAATACCACATAAAAACACATACGTACACAGGCACTCACATATACATTCACCTACCCCCCCCCCTCAACAAAATGAAGCCTTTGCCTCTGAATTTCAAATATTTTAGCTTTATGGTGAAGATGTTTTGTCCTTTGCTACTTTAGTTATCTTTTTCTCATTTAAACCATGATGGAGTGAATTTGTCTAGCTTTGATTACATCTTCCTTATTTTTATTCCAGCCTGTTTTCAAATGTTGACCTTTTTTCACCTTAATACAATAAATTTCACAGAATTACCAGAAAGCTTTTCTGTATTACTATTGACTATAATAAAACAGTTCACAGGGTCTGAGACACATTTATGATTTAATTGGTGGCTTTCTCATGTGAGGTCATATGTTAGTAAATGACAGATATGCTGAGCTGTTAGAAAATAAAGTTATGAAAGGTATAATTGACAAAATAAATTTGGCATTTATTGTGCTACTATACTATATTTCTGTGTAAGTAATTTCTTCTGTTCAACTCTGTGATCTTAGTCACAATTAAGTGACAAATAATTCCAAAGGGAATCCTAACACTTGGATAAATATAGTCAGATTTCTAAACCCGTTACAGCTCACAGTGTCCAGAACAACATCTTCAAAAGAATATGGTTTAGCATGCATGAATGCATGCATGCATTTATGTTTGTCTGTCTTTGTGTATGTTTGTGTGTGTGAATGTGGTGTGTATTGACTCATGGTATATTCCGGCCTTACTCAAATTGTCTGTAAATGCATTATGGACTGAATCCAATGTTTGTTTATTTACTTAGTATTTTTTTTTTCTTTTAAGATTTTGAAACTCTGCACAACATCCATTTCCTTTTTATATTAGTGTAGTGCACCTGCAGGTGTGGCTGAAGTAGATATGAGTTCCTTCCTACCTGACTATGGTTACACCCCTAGTTAAAAAGGCAATAGCACATCCACAAACAAATTATTTCAACAGTGCACCAGTTAGCAATAAGGCAAGGTGAAATATGCATGCACTGAAACCATACATCCACCCTCTTCCTAGAACTCAACAGAAAAAGGTTTTGACATTCAAAAATGCATAAAGAAGGCAAAATCAATGAGCAGTAAAGTTTTATAATGCAGCAATACAAACAGTGGAGAAAAATGCAATGTCATTAGGCAATAAAAGAGTTATAATACAGCAATACAGATATGAGAAAATGCAAGTCATTGAGCAGCAAAATTCTTGAAGGCAACAGTACTAACATGAGCAAAATGCGACGTCATTGAATAATGAAAAGTTATAATACAACAATACAAATATGAGAAAATGCAATGTCATTGAGCAGCAAATTTCTTGAAGGCAGCAGTACTAACATAAGCAAAATGCAATGTCATTGAACAATGAAGATTTATAATGCAACAATACAAATATGAGGAAATGCAATGTCATTGAGCAGTACTAACACAAGCAAAATGCAATGTCATTGAACAATGAAGATTTATAATGCAACAATACAAATATGAGAAAATGCAATGCCATTGAGCAGTACTAACACCATCAACCCCCCTGATCAATTCTAAACAGACCAGCTATGAAACATTCTATTATACCCTGTCCACTGGCCAGTGACTACCTACTGTCTTCCTGCCGGCATGATGGGACCCAAGTTGTAGTTCATAAGGATCCAAGTTATTTGTAATCCACTAAGCATTTGGGGCGGGGGGAATCCACAATCTTATAAAAATATAAAATGATGGCCAAAGCCTCTCACCACTCCATCCAGAATATCCTAGTGACCAGACACCGTGGTTTCTCTGATGAGAAAAGTAGAAAAATCACCTGCCAGAACTCTGGTAATCATCGATGACTTCTATGTACTAGTCCCAAAGGAACTTCTTTCTTGCTGAATCATATGCAGGTGTGGAACTACTGATTTCAGACTTCTCTCCTTATTCCACAAAATACCATCATCCAGGATTTCAGCAAAAGATGGACACAATCTGCTACTTTACTTCCCTGTCCCCAAAGCACCAGAAAAGAAAATCCAGTCATGCTGCAAGGCTCTTTTTCTCTTCAGCTCCCTGTTTCAGTCTTCACTCCTTCAGCTAGTGTTCCAGTCTCCTCTTTCACTTTCGAAATTGTCTTTTATATTCCTGAAAAGAGCTCCACCTTGTGGTGTAATGAAAAACTACAGTCTATTACTTCTACAATGAAATACAGTGGGAGCTACACTCTCCCCCCACTTGAAAATCTTGGGTTCCCCCAAGTCAAAAGCAGATTAGCAGCAATATATTTACAAGCACTAATGCACCATCAACTGTACAATACTTCTGCATTCAAAAGGCTCATTCCACCATGGGTAATCAGTCTTATGTGTAACTTGGGAAGTGGTGTCACCACTGGAGTAGGAGGCATAGGGATTATGGCTGTAGACTCTACGATGAGCTGTGGTCACAGGTTCCTGCGTACTGTGTCCCAAACTGTTATATGTAAGTCTCTGTGGGGGCCAAATCAGTCTCTGCAGTTTTGATTCAGAAGAGACAGCTAAGGAATTTTGCTCAGAAGGTTTGTCACCCACATCACATTCAATGTTCAGTTCATCAGTAGGCATATTGTCTACTTCTAAGATCTCTTCTTGTATAACTTCACTTTAGTTTTCCATAATGGCCTGACTGTCCTCAGCACTATTTTCTGAAGTTTGCATAGTAGGGCCTCCATCTGCATCAAGTTCTGTAAGAGGCACAGAAACATTACTTAGTCTACTGTTAGGTCTGGGCTGCTCAAAATGACAAGCAACACATTCTGGTGCATTTACATTGAGATTACAGCCCACGGGGTCTTGAACATCCTCATAAAAAAACTCACTGAAACCCCAGTCATCATCACTGTCCTCCCCTCCTTCAGCAGGAGGGAGCATAGGCTCTTGAACATTGGAGGGGATAGTTCCTCTCCACCTTAACCTTCTGGATCACCTTGAGTTAGGCTTCTGCTGAGCCATTCTGGGTTCCAGATTCATGAGTCTCACTGATTTTGCCAAATACATTAAGTTGTTGCGGTGTCAGGTTTTAATGGGTCCTTCTTTCCCCTCAGGGCAAACTTGGTAGACAGGGATATTAGGTAGCTGAGAAAAAAATATGTAAATCTCAGATCCCCAGTGGTCAGCTAGTTTATGCTTTCCTTGTAGTCCCAAATTTCTCAAAAGAACTCTGTACCCTGGCTGCAAGTCATGCATTTTTACTTTTTTGTCATAGTGAGCCTTGTTTCACTGATGTCTTTGTCCTGCTGATTTTTCTGCAAACTCATAAGCCTGCCTGAGGTTCTTCTTGAGTCTCTCCACATAACTGCCATGAAATTGCACTAGTGTATCATCAGCTGTGACTCCAAAGGTGACGTCAACAGGAAGACGAGCTACTCTTCCAAACATTAGGAAGTAAGGCAATAATCCTGTAGCATCATTTTTAGTACTGTTGTAAGCATGCACCTCTGTGGCTACATGTCTACTCCATTGAATTTCTTCTCAGCAGATAGTGTCACCAATATGTCTAGTAAAGTTCTGTTGAAATGCTCAGGCTGAGGATCCCCTTGAGGATAATAAGGAGTGGTGTGGCATTTTAGGACTCCCAACAGCATGAGTAGTTAGTTCATGGACAAGCTTGCTCTCAAAATCACATCCTTGATCAGAGTGTATCCTTTTTGGCAGGCCATAGTGTACAAAGAACTTCTCAGCTAGTAGTTTTGCCACTGTAATAGCTCTCTGATCGCAAGTAGGAAATGTTTGAGCATATCTGGTATAATGGTCTGTCACCACCAGCACATTACTGATCCTACGTTCATCCGGTTCAATGTACAGAAAATCTATACAGACCAGTTACATGGGTCCACTACTTTCCATTTGACCCAATGAGGCAGCTCTGGTCAGCAGAGTTTTTCTCTGAATGCAGCAAAGACATGTACGCCAATAATCCTCAACATCTTGCTTCATGCATGGCCAGTAGAACCTTCTGTCATAACCAAGATGACCATGTTCATCATGCAATGACCAGAGTACTAATTCTCTATACTTCTGAGGAAGCAACAATTGCCATTTTTCACTGCCGAGTGCACTTGGAGATCTCCTATACATTAGTCCATTATGTATCTGGAGTCTGTCCCATTCTTTGGCCAAAAGTCTTGCCAGAGGATGAATATCCATGCGAAGCATATTAACTTGTTTTTTCCCTAAAGCAGCTGCCACCAGTGGACCTAAGGGGTCTTCTCTTTGATCACTCCTGAGGTCACTATTACTCAAAGCTGGTAGTGATGAAACCTGTAAAGTGACCAGATTACAGTAAGCTTGGAGTATGCTTGCTGCAGACAGATCCAACTTCTGGGCCCAACATTCCGTGTGTTGATAGCAAGTTGCAATCTGACACATAGCTCTCACCCCTGGTGCTGGAATTTTCACCCACTCATTGTCGGGGTGTACATCTCCCTGAGGTCTTCTGGATAGACCATCAGCATCTCCATTTTCATGTCCTGGGCAATAGTTCAAACTGAAATTATAGTTGCATAGAGCTGCCATCCATCTTTGGCCAGTAGTATCTAGCTTTGCAGTGGTCTGGATGTATGTCAGAAGATTGTTGTCAGTCTACACTTCAAATTCAGTCCCATAGAGATAGTCATGCAGCTTGTTCACTACCGCCCACTTTAAGGCAAGGAATTCCAACTTGTGTGCAGGGTAGTTTCTTTCTGTGGGGGATAAACTCCAACTGATAAATGCCACAGGTCTCAGCTTCTTGTCATACTCTTGGTAAAGGACTCCTCCTAAGCCATCCCTGCTAGCATCCACATGTAAAGTGTACGGCTTTGTTGAGTCAGCATATGCCAGCACAGGGGCATGTGTGAGGCAATACTTAAGCTGTTCAAATGACTCTTCACACTCAGGAGCCCAACAACCCTCGATGAGTTCTTTGGAACCTCTTGGTCCCTTAGGTTTTTTCACAAGGATATCTTCATTTGTTTCATCTGCTTTCTCATCATTTTGGAGCAAATGGTTGACAGGTCTTACTATCTTTGAAAATCCTTCCACAAACCTTCTATAGTAACTGCAGAACCCCAGGAAAGACTGCAGCTCTGTGATAGTTTTGGGTCTGGGCCAAGATGTCACCACTTCAACTTTGCTGGGATCTGTGGATATTCCATTTGCAGACATTACATGTCCCACATAGGTCACTGAAGGTTGGAAGAACTTGCATTTGTCCAATGACAACTTCAAGCCTTCCTTCTCAATCCTGTCCAATACCTTTATCGGTCTTTCTTCATGCACCTCTAGGGTCCTCCCAAAGACAATGATGTCATCCAAGTAGACTATGACTTCCAGGAGATGCACGTCTTCAACTGTTCTTTCCATGATTCTCTGGAAAGTTGCTGGTACATTTGATAAACCCTGAGGTAGGCGATCAAACTAAAAAAAATCCCAAAGGGGTGATAAAGGCAGTCTTCTCTTTATCTTCTGGGTGCATAGGGATTTGATAGTATCCACTCCTTAAGTCTAGCACACTGAACCACTTACTGCCCACCAGGCAATTTAGAGCATCTTCAATCCGGGGAGTTGTGTACTGGTCTGGAATGGTTTGCTGATTCAGAGTATGATAGTCAACACACATGCTAATTGGCCCATTCTTTTTCCTGACAACGACAATGGGAGAGGCATAGGGACTTCTTGACTCTCGAATTATCCATATGGCTTTTAGTTCTTCCAAATGTTTTCTTAAGTCCTCCAGGTCTCTTGGAGCTACTCTTCTGGAATGTTCCCTGAAAGGCCAGCCCTCTTTTACCCTTATTCAGTGTTCTGCACTTTTTGCACAGCCCACATCTAGTTCGCTAGTAGAAAAACAATTTCTCTTTTTCATTAGTAGCTCTTTAACTGTGGTTAGCCACTAAGGGGGTAAGAGACCACCTCCTATATCAATATCTTCCAGCTTCAGCTCATTGGCCCTGCTCTCATTCCTTGTCAACACAGAAGCAGGTAGGGGAGTGGCAGCATAAACATTTTCCAAATGCACTTGTGAATGCAAGACAATGGGAGTACTTCCTTTATTCTTTAATCCCACAGGCAAAGTGTTATAAGGATGCTTTAACTTGTCCACAGGCCAAACTTCTGGGACTAGCTCCAGCCCCGGAGGCAAGTCACTTTCTGTATCCATTTCTATCATCAGATGAGAGGAAACTGTTTGTCCACACATCCTCACTTTGTCTCTCAAGCAGGTAACCTGACCAGGATGAATTATATGCTCTTTCTCAGACAGGGTCCACACATGACCAGTTTCATCTTTCTTACTATCCTTCTCCCTTTGAAGGGCACAGAAAACTGATCTCAGGAGAGGATGTAGTGTTGGGTGTTCCTGGGTCAACTGAGGCATTAGCATTCTTCTGACAAGGTCAGTATTTGTCCCCACTAAAATAGATACTGAATCCTTTCCTTTTGGCCTGCAGCACACAACAGCAAGTGTTTCAAAAACTTCGGTTGACCCAACAACTGCAGTGGAAAATTCTAACTTGAGTGAGACATAACCATCATAAGGGAACTTCGTGACACTTAGCCCCCAGATCTCCAAATCTTTTAACTTTTCAAGTGGCAAATGCTTTAAGTATTTTTGGTAGAAGTCTTTGTATAGAATGGTGATTTGTGCACCAGTATCCAGCAGTGCTTTACTATACACTCCTTCTATTTTTACTGACACAACAGGGGACAGTCCCAGCAGGCCAATGAGTAGTTTCTGTTTCCAGTGCTGTTCAGCTGTACGGCAGTCAGCATGGGGATGAGGTACCACTGGTTGACCTCACCACTTTAACGGACTCTTGCTTAGTAATGCTTTGTGGTCTCAGATGCTGAATTATTGGCTGAGATGGCTTTCCAATTTGGTTGTTCATCTCAGATGAGCTAGAAGTGTGCATAGTAGGTAGTTTTACTCCCCTATTACAAGGGTTTGTATGGAAAGGACATCCAGGATACTGTCTCTTGATGTTAGATTTGATGGAGCTCTTTGTAACTAGGCACTCAGCTGGCTCCTTCACTGAGGTCTTTTGAAGTTTCCCTGCATTGCACTAGCCAATAATAGTTCATTCGCTTTTTTCAAGTTCTCTGCATTAGGACACTGTCACTTTATATGCCCTGCATCCCCACAGTGAAAACAAAATCCAGTAGGAACTCTGAACATTGGCTGATTCAGTTCTTCCCTGAGTCCTTTCATGGAGGTTCTAGCTGATGTAGTCCTCCCTTCAGCTAAAGTTAACATGGCTTTCTGCAATTCTGCAACTGTCTTGGTGACTTGAGCTATGGTGTCAGTCAGAGAAGACACCTGCATCTGCAACTGTGACACCTCTACATTGTGGACACTCTGGGCCATGACTCCTATTTCAGTAGTGAGCACGACTATAGGCTCCTGCTGGTGTTCACTCACTGTTTTAGTTGCTGTTGAACACTGAGATTTTGCTTCCAACAGGGCTTCCTCTTCCCTCACCTCTTTAACCATCTGAGAATAAGTTAGTCTCTTCCCTATTTCTCATCCTCATTTTCCACACAATGAGGTCCATAGCTTGAGCTCCCTGTAAAATGTGTCCAATCCATATTTGGTCAGCTACTTTTGGATACACCCCCTTCTTAAGGATGATTTGGTGGAGCATTTTATCTAATCGCTTGATGTAATCAGATAGTTTCTCACCAACTTCTTGGTATGCATGTTCAAACTGATACAGTAGGTCAGCAGCCCTCTTAGTCCTTCCAAACACATCATGCAGTACTCCTAAGTAGACCCTGGCTGTGCAATCTTCCTTCCCGACCTTAGGTTGCATATGGTATCTGCAGCTAATCCCTTTAGACTTTCAGCTATCCACTGCTTCTTCTGAGATTCTGGGATATCCCACTCCTCTAGAGCTTGTGAAGCCTGATCCATCCAGGATTCAAAATCTTCCTCTCCCTGAGGTGTGGGTTGTTTGCCAGAAAAGCAATGCAAATTCTACAATACTTCCCAAAGCATTCAAAACTTCAGGCCCTATATTATTTATGGGCAGTGAAGCTGCAGCTTCTGGGTTAATGTTTCTGCTGGATTTGCGTTCCACACATATAGGGGAATAGGGTGGAGTACAAGGCAGTACAGGCAATCCTGGACGAGCACCCAAATGTAGGGCACCCACAGGTGTGGCTGAAGTAGATATGGGTTCCTTCCTACCTGACTCTGGTGACACCCCTAGTTTAAAAGGCAATAGCACATCCACAAACAAATTATTTCAACAGTGCAACAGTTAGCAAAAAGGCAAGGTGAGATACACATGCAATGAAACTATACATCCACCCTCTTCCCAGAAGTCAACAGAAAAAGGTCAGGACATTCAAACATGCACAAAGAAAGCAAAATCAATGAGCAATAAAGTTTTATAATGCAGCAATACAAACAAAAATGCAATATCATTAGGCAATAAAAGAGCTATAATACAGCAATACAGATATGAGAAAATGCAATGTCATTGAGCAGCAAATTTCTTTAAGACAGTAGTACTAACACAAGCAAAATGCAATGTCATTGAACAATGAAGATTTGTAATGCAACAATACAAATATGAGAAAATGCAATGTCATTGAGCAGTACTAACACCATCAACCCCCCTGATCAATTCTAAACAGACCAGCTATGAAACATTCTATTATACCCTGTCCACTGGCCAGTGACTACTTACAGTCTTGCTGCTAGCATGATAGGGCCCAAGTTGTAGCTCATAAGGATTCCAGTTATTTGTAATCCACCAAGCATTTGGGGGAGATCCACAATTTTATAAAAATATAAAATGACGGCCAAAGCCTCTCACCACTCCATCCAGAATATCCTACTGACCAGGCACCATGGTTCCTCTGATGAGAAAAGTAGAAAAATCACCTGCCAGAACTCTGGTAATCATTTATGGCTTCTATGTATTAGTCCCAAAGGAACTCCTTTCTTGCTGAATCATATGCAAGCGTGGAACTACTGATTTCAGACTTCTCTCCTGATTCCACAAAATACCATCATCCAGAATTTCAGCAAAAGACAAGACACAATCTGCTACTTCACTTCCCTGTCCCCAAAGCACCAGAAAAGAAAATCCAGTCATGTTGCAAGGCCTTTTTTCTCTTCAGCTCCCTGTTTCAGTCTTCCCTCCTTCAGCTAGTGTTCCTGTCTCGTCTTTCACTTTTGAAATTGCCTTTTATATTCCTGACATGGGGGTGTAATGAAAAACTACAGTCTATTACTTCTACAATGAAATACAGTGGGAGCTACATGAGTATTACATTACTGTTGAAATGGCTAGCATCATAAAATATCTAGGAGTCCACAGACAAGTCACCACAACTTGCTGTACATTAGTGTACAGTCTCTACTTTCTCAATAAGTACCTAACTAATGACACTAAAATGAAACATTAACTTCTTACTATTCCCTAAACATCTCTCTGTGACACTCTTATATAGATACCTCCAGTATACCTCTCAACCTCTTAGGACAAGAAATCTGGACAAAGCCTAAAATAATGAGGGGACAAAGGCCCAAAAATAGGGACATATTTTAAATATTGCTCTTATAAACTTAGAAAGCTGCTAGAATAACAGTTTTTGTGTTCGCATGCATTTTTCTAAAAGACATGAAGTCTGAAACTCAAAGGTCTGTCATTATTTAGTGACTTCAGTCTTCAGTGATTTGCCAAAAAAGCACACATTTTATGAGGAACACGTCAAAAATATGAGGCAAAAATCTGGAATCTGGACATTCTACAAAAATCTGGACAGTTGAGATGTATGACCTCCATAAGCAAAGTAGAGGAGGTTTAGAATACAGCAGCCAGGAGCATTACACCTAGTAAGCAAAAGAAAAAAACTCATTAATGGTTGCCCTTAGCTCACTTGGCTGGATTTAATTTAGCAAACCTCTATACTTCCAGGTAGCTTTCAAATTTCTGTTGATACTCCATTTTCTCTATTCATTAGCTATATCACTGATTTATTGAACATGTATTTACAAGAAGCATCTTTTGGCAGTATTTGTAAGCATTGTGCTCTGTGGAATAAAGGTTCCTAAACCACAGAATGGTTACAAAAACATTTGTCGATTCACTAGATAACTTATATCATGGATCTAGAAAGCAGTCGTGCTCCATTATGCAGCACTAGTAATCCATGCACCTATCCCCCTATGTAAGTGAACCCCACCAGTCATACACAATTCACAAAGTAAGCACAAATGGAGTAATAGCTAGTTCTGATATGGAAACCTAGGGGACAACAGCGGCAGACTGCATAATGACATTGCACTTGTCAGTGCAGCAATCCCTATTCATTGCCAGTGTGTTGCTCAGCAACATGCCAGCAGTGAAAAAATATTGCAGGACAGAAAAATCCCTACTGGCAACATTTCCTTACAGTGCAGGCAAACCTGCTGCCTTATATACACTTGACCCTGCCCAAGTGTAGTGATGCTGGCAAGCTCCTGCCAATGGGAGCTCACATAGTGCCAGATCTTCTCAATACCTTAATATGGTAATGAACCCTAGTCCATGGACTGTAAATTCTTCATGAATCACAGATAGGACAGCAGACCACAGTGTAATAAAGTAAGATAGCCTAAATATATACACACTACCTTACCAAGCAGAGATGCTGAAAGATGTTGAAGGCTGGTGGAGAGGTTAAGATCCAGAGGGCACATAGTGACTTGAAAAAGGGATTGTTACCTTTTTTAACTATATAAAATGATAAAAGAAGGGCGCATATGATATATCATATATATTGAAAACTCTAGTTGCAATAAGAATAATTACACAGAAATTTCATATCAAATTTATAAATGAAGCTACTGCCTTTCTTTAACCCATTCTAAATGAGAATGGGATACATACTTTCACCTGAATGCATAGCCTTAGTGCAAGGATGTAGCCAGGATTTTCAAATTTTACTCAACAGCTCCAACCTTGCTGAGTCCTTGTTTACGGCATGGTCCTAATAATTTACCCAGTCAAGCAATAAAACAAAATTTTGCATGTTTTTTACAATTGCAGTGTGTATCTACCCTGAAACACTGCTCATCAGCGTAGCTTACAGTTTAGAGTATGGTTGCAAATCTAAGCTATTAGGTAATAATTGCTATTCTACTCAAGCTGAAGAAACTCAAGAAATGGCTACACTTTCAACAGGATGAATGCTACAGACCTTAAGTGGTGGTGGTGTATTCAGTTTTAGTACCAATATTAGACAATGTGTTTGTGATATAAGCATTAATACCAATGTAAATTAGCTAACAGTGCAACATAGGTCCCCTAATGCTTCTTGCGGATTTGTCTCAATTAACTGGTTGCTTGTAAT
This sequence comes from Protopterus annectens, assembly GCF_019279795.1. Taxonomy (NCBI): domain Eukaryota; kingdom Metazoa; phylum Chordata; order Ceratodontiformes; family Protopteridae; genus Protopterus; species Protopterus annectens. The sequence continues at coordinate 495,130,767 of NC_056738.1, forward strand.
CCTCAGTGACTGACCAGAAAATAAACAAAATTCTAAGGAACAGGACAAAAATATTTGGCAAAATCAGAGACATTCTACAGAATCAGAGACACTTAAGAGCCATGGAAAGAAAATACTTTGTGCACATGCCCTTTATTTGGACTCTATTCAGGCATTTCTAAGGGTACATTTGAAGAGGAATCACCTAAAAGTTAGGCAGTTTCTGAAAAATAATGTTTTATAGGCTAATTAAATCAGTCCTTATTAAAAAAAATGTTCCCTTCCATGAGATCAGCAAATAAATTAATAATTTAAATCTGCTTGAGTCATGCCTGCTTTACAACTCAGCCACAGCAACAACAGCACTTCGGAGTAAAAAAATAACAAAAAAATAAAACCAACGAGCAAGGTAATGCCAGTAATTCCCATTGTTACAAAAAGCTGCTGAGCGGTACCGCAAACGGTTATTTCCTAATCTGAGTCTGCTGGATATTTCAAGCCTGCATTTGCCTGCAGATCAATCCAATTAAAAAATAATCACTGCCCTGGATGCAGCCCCTAAACAAACTGGATAAATGAGTAATCCAGATCTGTTGACAGTCATGCCAGTTTCTTGACTCAGCCACAAAATAAATAAATAAATAAAATAAAACTAATGAGCAAAGTAATGGCAGAAGCTACTACAGTCTATCACAATTCACCAGAAAATATATTTAATTAGGGTCTAAACCTTTCAAACCGGCATATACCAAATCCCCACCCCTCACTGGGTTGCTCTGTTGCTTATGTCCTGCCACCAGTAGATCCTCTATAGCCATTTAGATAACCAGGGTGAGTTAACAAAAACTCGTGTTGCCTAAATGAACCAGATGATTGATGTAATTATTGTTACATTCTCTGAACTAATTAATGCCCATCACCCCCTACTTAAAGCTGACTAACAGGTAGATAAGAAACAGGCAAGAACTACAGATATCTAAGCAGATGCAAATTATTCTGCAGACTCAAATATAGCTTTTTCATAGACTTAGTTTGAGTTGTAATGCTACCCTTCATCAACAAAGATGTACTGAAATCAGCAGTGTGTTTGCCTGCCAACATCAATGAAAGAGCGCGCACACACACACACACACACACACACACACACACACACACTTGTATGCACACATATTCGCATACACATACTAATGCACATTCAGACATGCATACATGCACCCACATAGTCACACAAGTAATGCACATACTGAAGTATTCCGAACGGACATTTATTTAATAAAAGAGATGTTCTGAAAGATGACAGCATAATCCAGTATTTTATTAAAGTGGGGGAGTCTCTCACCCCACTGCCTTTCCCTGTGGTTCTGTAATCCATGTTACCAAGTAGCAGTACATGGTTTCTTGGTAACACAGATTTTTAAAAGCTAATCTGCCTTAGTTCAATGTGCTTTGTGGTGCTGTCCAACCACATAGCACAGCTGTATATCCTAAGCATGTCTGTATGCCATTCAAGAAGATGGTATGGGGAGTGTGCAGTCTCGGGGACTAACATACTTCATGTCTATGGATCACAGTAGACCTTGGCAGCAGAGACTACTGTGATTCATAGACGTGATGCCTTCAGACATCAGTGTCATATGTTCATGACTCCCTCTGCTCATAATCAGGAAAGAATACAGACTTTTATTTCCATGGTTATGCAATTCCATCTGGATTTTCTACAATTTTATTATATTCCATCAACATTCCATATTCACTCCCCCTATTTATAGCTTCTTAGGAATCCACCTGCATCTTGTAAGCTTCCTCATCATTCCTGTAATTAAGCTGTTAAATCCCCATTTAGACTTTGTTTCCCTTCTCCTTTTAAGCCTTAGCTTTTTGAGAAAGCCCCACTCCTGTTTTCAGCGTGCTATCTTCAACCCTTACTGGGTTTTGTGATGGTTTGACCCTATGCCCTGCTAACCCATTTTGTCTATGCAGTACCATATGAAGATAGGCACTATATAGGGTACTTCCACATGGAATTGAGAGTGATGTGTAGACTTTGTATGCCAGTGAACGAATATTTGTGTAACACTAGCCATCCATGCTACAGAAACATTTAAACATCTGACAGGACATGTTAGGAGTTTTAGAAACATCAGCCTCACAGATCCTACATTTCTTTCGTGATGTGATGCTGTAGGATGTGAAGGAGCACATATGGCTTCCACTGACATGAAGAAAACTACCACAATGTGGGCAATCTATGACACAGCCCATTTCCCTAAGGCCCTTGGAGTCAGTGGTTGCACCTACATTGCTGTCAAGGCCCTCTCACAGCTGCTACATGAGAAAGATCTACTAGCATTTTATGCAGGTTGACTTTATACAGGATCATCTAGCTTGTAGGTGCACACACTCCCAGATACTGAATCCTGTATGTGCTGTTCTCATTGACACAGCCAGCAGGCAACTTAGAATAATTTTTACTCTTTTGTGCTGCAGGTGATACATGATATGCCTTGCAAGTGTCTGATGACCCCCATCCAAAACCCTCAGAAAGTGGCTGATATAGCATACAACATCACACATTCACAAACAGGAAAAGGTGTTAAATATGCCTGTAATCCTGTAGGTATAGTCCCACTACTTAGATACATCTGATGGTGTACAGCAGTATGCATCTGAGGCCAGCAGTCCCCTGATGTGCAACATGTCAAACAATCTAGATGTATAAAAGCAGCTACAACATGGGATCATCACAGTACTGCCTGACAGAATTGTTGTAGAGGAAAAGGAGTCAGGATGATGAGTCACTTGAGGAAATAAATGCAATGGTCTCCACCTGCAAGGCACCGGTAGGCAATACAGTCTGCTACTGGCAGATAAGGCATGATCTGGTCCAGAACAATGGCCATGATATGGACAGAATTAAAAAAAAAATGATTTGTGCATTAACACTCCCATGCTATGCATTGCAGAACAGTGGGTGGTCATTTTGTGCATCTAGCATTACCTTACCAAAGAGAGAAGGAGTGGGCAAGGTACAGTAATCATGAACCCAAAAAAAAAAACAGAAAAGCAGAATATGAAAAATAAAACATGGAATCAAACTAGCATTTCCGTTCACCTTACTTGTTCCACAAGTGTTCCACAAGTAAAGTGAACGAAAGTGCTAGTTTGATTCCGTGCTTTATTTTTCATAGTCTGCTTTTGTGTTTTTTTTTGGGGGGGGGGGGGCGTTCATGTTTGTTACAGTATTTTATACTCAGTTCTTGCCTTCCAGTTCCTAAGGTACAGTAATCATCATCATTGGCACAGGTGATCTGGGTCACAGTGACAGAAATCAATAATGCTACCATAGGTGTGAGGGTCATGGGAGGTGGATGTGGTGGCTACACAGGTGGGTAGCTGGTTGGGATAGTTAGGAATCACATTCTCCAGTGTTGTGCCAGAGCTTCCATTTCTTGATTGATCAGGTGTGACATATATCTCTGTAGTTTTGGAGCTGGATGTATCTTGCGAGAATGATTGTGTCAAATTTGGGAACATGTAAAGGATCACTGCTGTGCCCCCATGTCAGGAGAAAATAGGTGATGGTATCCATGATCCCTAGAATGGTCATTGCTAGGCCTAGACTGGGTGTCCAGCAGGCTGTTCCTGCAGTGGAGCAAGATGAACATCATGAAGGTTAGACTAGTCTCATCTAGGTGAGCAGACTGTCTTGGCCAAGAGTGACAGTGATGCAGTCTCCAGAAGAGCATATGCCTTCCCTGTAAGTGTAGCATATGACTACCGACTTTGCAGTCTGACAGTTAGTGCAGAGGATTAAGGCTATGAGTTGTTACGAAGCTGGTTCCTGTCATTGTTTACTCTGGGCAATCATACTTGGCATTCCTCTACTTCTATGAGTTCCTTCTGTGATGCTGGTCCACCTCCAACAACACTCCCTGCCACACCTGACCCTGGAAAGCCTTACCCATTTTATCTTTTTTAAGGCTACACATGCCATGTGTACGGTATGCAGTAACACGTTTGACTCCTGTATGGTGAACTTTCTTTTTCCATTGCCATTCTCTTGGGTCCATGACAAGATGTCTACTTTTGTGGCATACATATGTCAGTCATCATGTATGTGTGTTCATGAATGTCCCTGTCAGGCTCTGATTTCTCAGCATTATCCCCCCTCCTCCATTTAGTGTCCACATACCTCTCTGTTAATGTGCTGTGACCATTCCCACCCTTTGCCATAGTGATAGCAGCAGTGGACATGTTACCAGTGTCCACTTTCTTGCAGCGTTGTGCTGATGGTCACTAGTACTGAGTACATCCTGCACCTTTCTCTGTCCTGTAGTCCATGTGTATAGAACATAGTGTGGCCTCCCAGCTAGACAGTAACCTGATAATTTCATGTGATGTGATGTAAATTGTTGCCCATAACGGTGAGCCCCACCCATTTGGAAAGTAACTTATTATTCCCATGTGCTATGTTCTGTGCCAGGGTGAGCCCACAAACCTGGACACTTTCCAGTCATGCCCTTGTTTTCTTTTTTCTGAGGATTAACACTGCCTGCCCCACCTCCAGCAGAACAGTAACCTGGTTTGCCCTTGTCCTCTGTTACTTCACCCAGAGTATTGTTTCCCATCTGTTCCTCTTGCACCACATAACTTGTATGCTCAGTGCAGTGCTGAAGTATAGGAACTGTCTTATCTTCTTTGAATATGCCTGTACTGCAGTAGAGATTCTATCGCACTGAATTCTTAGTCCTGATTGCTTGTCTTAATGTGGTCTTCCTTACATACCTCTCAACCACAGAGCATTAAAAATCCTAGTACTGGCCTTTAAAAATCATAGCAGAGGTTCAGAAAGGGGAGCATGCACTTATTTTTCACAATAGAAGGTTTTTGTATTGTATAGCCCCTATAGAGTTAGTGCTAGGCATTCTTTTCATAGTCTGTGCTAGTGGTACATATTGCACCCTTGCTGCCTGACTGTGTGGTGTCCATAACATGTAGCCAGGTGAATTGTGCTATCATTTTGCTCTTCATTCACCTTTAACTTGTACAAGTCTGAGTAACTATGCCCTTTCATGTATAATATTGCTTTGATACACAAAATGTTCATTGTGGTTACTAATTATTGACCCAAATATAATGCTCTAGCCCTCTTGGAATGAAAAGAAATTGTATATTGCCTCCTCCTTCTTGGCCATGTCATACAGCAAAATGTTGACTGATTTTCATCTATTTCTTTGCCCACCATAGTTGTTACTGTAAGGTTTGCAAGCCTCTGTCTCCATGCTACCCAGGCAAACAGTTTTGCAAAGTCAAACTGCTGTATTAGAATAAACTTTGTTACATTTGACAGAAATTCAATTTTCTAAGGCTAAACAGTTTGAAAACAGTAAAACAGCAACCATGTGAAGTAAAACTATGCACTTTTGATAAAACAGATTACACTAAGCATAGTAGACACTATACAGCTTGTTGGCACTCTTTTCTCACTGGAATGGAATTTTTGGTTTTATTTTGTGAAAACGATTCACATTCTGACTCCATCCTGAGATACACACCTCTGGTTATCCAGTCGTTGATTGATAGTGTGAATAATGTCAGGATATACCAGCATTTGCTATAAAAATGCTAGCATTTATTTTGTACAAAATGACATCACAGTAAGAAGGATATTAACAGTTCACTTGTAAAGAATACACATGGTCACTTGTACTAGACTCCATGCATTATGAGACAAAATACATCTTCAAAAGACAATGCTGCACTTTTGTTTTAAAGGGGTAATATTGTAATATATATTGACAGTATATACAGACTCCAAACAGCTCTAGAATATTTATAATTACACACAACATAACTAACAACAGAAAATGCACAGAAACTCTTCCTCCATGGGGGGAATGTTCTCAGACACCCACTACTTCTTATGTATGCTAACTCTGAATCTGAAAAAAATATGAAAAAAATGAAACAGCTGGTAGGTTATAAAACTGATTGGTCTTTCTCATCCATAGTTATGCAACCTTAGCATAGCTCATAGTTAAACAAGCAAGGTAGACTTCATTTCCAGATCCTGACGTGATAGCCATTCTGATTAAATAAAATATAATCAGAGCTCACAATCAATGCAGCAGGAAATCTAGGAATAGAACTTAACAACATGCACTCAAGAAAATGGGATACAGACAAACAGGCTGCTAAAATAAAGAAAGCAGGCAGGGAATTCATCCATACCCTTCCAGACAATAAAATCCTCTTGACTATGGCACTATATTCTGAGCTTATCATTAAACACCTTGGTTTTGTGCCAAATCTGAAGAGCCATTTCAGGAGCTGGAAAAATCTCATCTAATATGTGGATGGTTCTACAACCGGCTAATACATCCAAAATCTGCACCATGTCCAACTCTACCTCAGGTGGCTAGAATACTTTTTCATGAGAAAACCAGGCCACCTAGACTAAGCTCAGTTCAGTGTCCCTTACAGATGCAGGATAAGGCACAGATTTACAGACTGTCGGCATACAGTATAGCACTAAGAGCTGGGTAATAAGCTATTAATGAATTTATGAAGAAACAGAAAACTTGAGGGTCTGCTGTGGTTCCTGTGGAAGGAGTGAGTGGCAAAAGTTTTTGGAAAGTAATCATTTTAATGTATAGTTGTGTGGACATCAATGGAATCATGAAACATACAGGACATTCCAATTATGCCTGCTAAGTTTGTTCTGTAGCAGGGGTGATCCAAATGTTTGATGGTATTCACAGTAATTACCATAGGATACAAGATACAAGGTTATCACAAAACGCCAACTTTAATGAACGAAGCTTTCGGGTACTCTACCCTTCATCAGCATATACAAACATACTCTAACCACTTTTATATAGAGGTTCAGTTAATGTCACATGTTTACACCAGCCACTAAAATCACATTAATAAAATTATATAAAGCTATTTGGTTTTAAAACGTGCCATACATTATATTCTGCATTTAAAACACAATAATGTGCATTTAAACCATAAAACTAAAATAAAAACATAAAAAATGTATATATTCAAAATATATACTTATATATATTCTAAACAATTCTATTCATCACAAGTTATCATACTGTCGTTTCACTAGCACAGGTTTTATACTAATGGCATTGTTAAGGCCAGGATTCACATCCGCCTGCAGTCTTATTATCCATTGTAACTCCTTAATTTCCAAGGCATTATTTAGATCACCACCCCTTACACCCAAGTCAACAGTATCTATGCATCTAAATTTAAATCTGTGCATAGTTTCCTCCATAATGTGCTTATATAGAGCATTAGTTTGAATTTTTCTATTAATTTCTGACTTATGCTTTCGACCACACGATCTCTAAGTCTTCTTATTGTCTTACCTACATAAAATTTTTCACAATTATTGCAGGTGGCAAGATATACTAATTGAGATGTGTTGCAGGTTGCTCTACATTTAAAATTATAACTAACATTACTTATTGGGTGTTTAAAGGGTTCATTAGATTGTAAAATATCATCACAACAGCTACAGTTGTAGCATTTATAAGTTCCCAGTTTAACTTGTGGTGTACATATTTGTTTAGAAAAATCCTTGTAACACAAGATATTTTTCAATGATTGTTGATTTCTATAAGCGAAGCTCGGTTTAGATCCTACTATTTTCTGTATTTCCGGCATTGCCATTAAAACTGGCCAGTTTTTTTCTATTATTTTACAAATCACATCACTGTATCCATTGTATGTGGTTACATATCTAACCTTATCATTTTTTATCATTTTTTGTATTATTATTGAAGTTGATTCCCCACATACCATGGGATTAAATACTGGTTTGTACTCATGATCTCTGCCTTTATTTATTTCCTCAATACATTTGTCTATCATAATATCTGAGTATCCCCCATTCTTAAATTCCTTTCTCATTTCTTGTACTTCTTTTCTATATAATTCATCCTCAGTTGTCAACCTGCTCACTCTTATAAGTTGAGACTTTACTATGCCCCTATAGATATGTGTCGGGTGCATACTAGTTCTTTTCAAATACCGCATCACTTGTACGTCTTTTTTATGTATCCTAGTTTCAAGCTTCTGATCTTTTATATAAATCTCTACATCTAAGTACATTATATTTTGACATGAATAACTCATTTTGAATTTAAAGAATGGTGTGGTACTATTCAAATAAGCCAAATAGCTGTTTAGTTCATATTCAGTCCCTTCCCAGACAAAAAAACAATCATCAACAAATCTTGCATAACATTTTACATATTTATTTAAATCATTCGAGTCATTCAATATATAATTCTTTTCCCAATAATAAAGAACAATGTTTGCAAAGGTGTTGGCCACCGATGTCCCCATGGCTACACCAGTAAGCTGCTTGTATGGTACACCATCGAATACAAATACATTTTTTGTTAACACCAGGTCTAACAATGAACATAGATTTTCAATCTCATTGGGTTGAACTACAGAGTACATCAACAGTAACATCCTTACAGCTTCTACTCCATAATCAATAGGTATTACTGTAAATAAAGATTCAACGTCTAGTGTTACAAATATACTGTTCTCCTTTGCATTGACATACCATTCACTTAATTTATGCAAAAAATGTATAGTGTCCTTTATAACAGTAGTACAGTGGGATAACAATTTAGATAGCTCTTTTTGTAAATACTTTGAGATAGACTCTGTCACCCATCCTCTTCCTGACACAATTGGTCTAAGAGGAGGGTTAGATAGTGACTTATGTATCTTTGGTATGCCATAGATTTGCGGTATCCTGGGACAAGGGATCGAAAAATAATTAAATAGCTCCAATGATATTTGCTCATTCAACTGCATCTCATATATCTGCATGTTTACCTGCATTATTTGGTTTTTCACCTCTACAAAGGATATTCTTTGAAATGTTGTTTCATCAGAGAGAAATGTACGAAATAAATTCATATAATGTGTCCGTTCCATTATCACAGTTGCCCCACCCTTGTCAGCCTGCTTGATGATAATCTCGTTGTCATTTTTTAAGGATGTCAACGCTTTATATTCATTGTATTTCAAATTATACCTCCTTTCACTTCTACCTGAACACATTGCCCTTAACTCAACTTCCACAATATTCATGAATGCTATTATAACTGGCGATAATTGTGGGACAAATACACTTAGTTTTTTATAATCATTCTTATCAAAAATAGAGTTGGGAAACAGGAGTTTCAACATCAAATTTCTAGCAAACAATTTCAGGTCTATTAACATATTCACCAAACTGTCCGTAGTAAATGGAATAAATTTTAACCCATTATTCAGTAGTTCAAAATACTTATCAGGGAGGTTTCTTCTAGTTAAATTCACAGTACCTTTGATTAAAATTAAACCCGCATCAATCACCTGCGTGGTGTCTTGTTCGTTTTCTTCGGACTGTCGTTCTTCCTTTTCGCTCCCTGCGTTGTTTGTTGTACTGTTCTCTGCATCGGACTTCTTTCTGTCCTTACTTTGTATACTGGAACCTTTTCCGGACAGTTTAGGCGAAACGGTAAAAAAGCCGATATGTCAGTTTGTCTCTTCTTGTGCATATCCACTTGTTGTAATGCCGTATATACAGCATTAGTAGCAGTCGCGCTCTTATTATTTACACTAGATGCGGCCATTGGAGTTTCTCCTATTCCTCGCAGCTCTACATGACGTTCAGGCGTCGACTGTACGCCTAGTTGTAATTCCTTTTGCTGATTCGTCAATTGCTCAGTAGGTGTTGAGGGAATTTCAAACGTGTCTAGTTTGTCAAGCGGCTGAGCTGTTCTTTTTTTGTTGTTATTCTCCACCTCACGAGATGAAATAGTATGTGTATTGGAGCGTTTGTACTCAGCCTTCGGCCAAGAGAAAATGTGACCATTTTTGTAGTCATCAATGTCTCTGAGTAGTTTGCGCTTTTTTTGTGCCTCCAACCTACCATCCAGCGAGCGGATTTTCTCCAAAAATATTTGATATTTATCATTCTCATTGTCCCCTTTTAAAATTTCTAGAATTTTACTTTCAATTGTAATAATTTCTTCCAGTAGTGCATGCTCAACACCCTCAAAGAATTCATTCATTAAGCGCATATAACTAGCGCTTAATTCTAAATTAAGTTGTTGCCATTTTGTTAACAGTTCTTCATATGTATTGCCGTAGGACGGCATTTTCAATATCCGCAGACCTCGAGGTGCTATGCCCAAGTCAAGATAAGCTGTAAAGCTAAACCTCTGCCATTGTAATTGTTTGTATGTGGTAATTTTCTTTTCAAACACATTCAGCAATTTATGCAGTTCATCTAGCTCATTAGCCGCAATTAAGTTCGAAGACTTTACTGGTTGTTTATGGAATTCCAGCAGCGGATTACTTGATTTGGTCAATAGCCGTTTAATAGCAGAGGCCATACTTTCTAAAGAAAGTATATACGAATTCCAAGTAATCACCAGGTAACGAAGATAAAAAGTTCAATAAGTAGTGCAGGACAAACAAGGCTGGTATAATCACCTCTTATAGACGCCAAATGCGATAAAGTTCGTTATTCTCTCAATGTATTAGTAGGAGCCAAAGATTTTCAACCATAGGATACAAGATACAACACCTTTGCAAACATTGTTCTTTATTATTGGGAAAAGAATTATATATTGAATGACTCGAATGATTTAAATAAATATGTAAAATGTTATGCAAGATTTGTTGATGATTGTTTTTTGTCTGGGAAGGGACTGAATATGAACTAAACAGCTATTTGGCTTATTTGAATAGTACCACACCATTCTTTAAATTCAAAATGAGTTATTCATGTCAAAATATAATGTACTTAGATGTAGAGATTTATATAAAAGATCAGAAGCTTGAAACTAGGATACATAAAAAAGACGTACAAGTGATGCGGTATTTGAAAAGAACTAGTATGCACCCGACACATATCTATAGGGGCATAGTAAAGTCTCAACTTATAAGAGTGAGCAGGTTGACAACTGAGGATGAATTATATAGAAAAGAAGTACAAGAAATGAGAAAGGAATTTAAGAATGGGGGATACTCAGATATTATGATAGACAAATGTATTGAGGAAATAAATAAAGGCAGAGATCATGAGTACAAACCAGTATTTAATCCCATGGTATGTGGGGAATCAACTTCAATAATAATACAAAAAATGATAAAAAATGATAAGGTTAGATATGTAACCACATACAATGGATACAGTGATGTGATTTGTAAAATAATAGAAAAAAACTGGCCAGTTTTAATGGCAATGCCGGAAATACAGAAAATAGTAGGATCTAAACCGAGCTTCGCTTATAGAAATCAACAATCATTGAAAAATATCTTGTGTTACAAGGATTTTTCTAAACAAATATGTACACCACAAGTTAAACTGGGAACTTATAAATGCTACAACTGTAGCTGTTGTGATGATATTTTACAATCTAATGAACCCTTTAAACACCCAATAAGTAATGTTAGTTATAATTTTAAATGTAGAGCAACCTGCAACACATCTCAATTAGTATATCTTGCCATCTGCAATAATTGTGAAAAATTTTATGTCGGTAAGACAATAAGAAGACTTAGAGACCGTGTGGTCGAGCATAAGTCAGAAATTAATAGAAAAATTCAAACTAATGCTCTATATAAGCACATTATGGAGGAAACTATGCACAGATTTAAATTTAGATGCATAGATACTGTTGACTTGGGTGTAAGGGGTGGTGATCTAAATAATGCCTTGGAAATTAAGGAGTTACAATGGATAATAAGACTGCAGGCGGATGTGAATCCTGGCCTTAACAATGCCATTAGTATAAAACCTGTGCTAGTGAAACGACAGTATGATAACTTGTGATGAATAGAATTGTTTAGAATATATATAAGTATATATTTTGAATATATACATTTTTTATGTTTTTATTTTAGTTTTATGGTTTAAATGCACATTATTGTGTTTTAAATGCAGAATATAATGTATGGCACGTTTTAAAACCAAATAGCTTTATATAATTTTATTAATGTGATTTTAGTGGCTGGTGTAAACATGTGACATTAACTGAACCTCTATATAAAAGTGGTTAGAGTATGTTTGTATATGCTGATGAAGGGTAGAGTACCCGAAAGCTTCGTTCATTAAAGTTGGCGTTTTGTGATAACCTTGTATCTTGTATCCTATGGTTGAAAATCTTTGGCTCCTACTAATACATTCACAGTAATTACCCCATTCAGCTTACCATGATCACTATTTCAACCTATTGGATACGTAAGGATGAACAGTGTGGGGTAGGCCTTATGCCAAGTCTGGCTTCATGCTGCTCACTACACATGGCATTCAGTTTGGTGAGGTGGTCCTAAAAGCTGACAGAAGTGAAGGTGGCCTACAGGATGTTTGAGAGCAGTGGAACTAAGGATATAAAATAATAGTCATTAAAAATCAGAAGTGCTTTTGGCATTGAAGGATGTACTTCAATACCTCAGGAAACATTCCTGAAGACACAGAAAAAGAGTAAGAAAGACGTTTCATGATATTGATCAAAATAGTGCACGTTCTGGAGTAGACTTTTTTTACAAACTGAAGTGACCAGCCATCTACAAATGATCCATCATCTGAGGACAGCTTCACCAACATACTGCTGATGATATGTTCAGAATACTGCAGAAAGGAGAAGAAAGGAGCTAGGGCTAGAGACAGAGATGATGTCAGAATGGTTTCCAGATGGTTTGAAGGTATCCAACAGGCAGTGTTAAATGATGATAGTGGCAAAAACCATCTGTATGCAATCTAGGATCAAAGCCAAGACTACTGTAGAGGGTTTGTTAACTGTTGTTATTTTTTCTTGGGAAGTGGTTCCGTTACCTTCAGAATTATATTGGGCTACTAAGAGTGTCAGCTTCTAATTCTTTGAAATAAGATGATTTGCTTCCCTTACTTATTTTTAAGATCGACATAATACCTCAGTGTTGGATACATTTAGTTTCTTGTGACCTCTTATACTTCAACGAGGACTGAATACCTGGAAGGTGGTACAATAGGGATTAGGAAGGAGACACTGATGATAGCTACTGTAAACAGAGCTAGTATAAGCATTAGCTGAATATAGCTTCATTCATTTATGTATTTATCTATTTATTTATTTTAATTTGTTTAATAGGTGGCCACGGTGGTGCAGTGTTTAGCATTGTTGCCTCACAGCAAGAGGCTCTCCGGTTTGATTCTCGGCTGGGGTGCCTTCTGTATGGAGTCTGCATGTCCTCCCTGTGGTCATGTGGGTTTCCTCAGGGTGCTACAGTTTCCTCCCACATTCCAAAGACATGCAGTAGCTGGACTGGACCCTCTAAATTGTCTGTAGATGAGAGTGCGTGTGTCAGTGAGTGGTGCAAATGAACTACAGAGACAGGGCTGGCCACCCAGTGATGTAAACCTTGGTTCGAGATGATTGTCACTGTGAAAGTGACCCCCTGACCCCATGTGAAAAATGGGAAAAGTGGTTGAGGATGGATGGATAGATGTTTAACAGGTAGAGTCCTGATCTCAATGGACCAATTTCAGTCTAGGACAGAAATTGTATGGAAAGTATCAAAACAAAAGTATTCAACATCTTACAATGCAGTAAATATTGTTCTGGCTGAATACTTTCAGACAGGAAATATAGCCCAGTTCAGTAACACATAAACAGTTGTGTAAAACAAATTTCTGCAATACTATATAGAGTACTACCTATTTACATATAATCTTAGCGGTAGTACATATAATTAGCAAGGGGTGTCGGGGGGGGGGTCACAGCTCCTCACACTGGGGATGAAGGGAGTATTTCCCCCTGCAAAAAACACTTTCTTTTGTATTGCATGTTACAAAGATTAGCCACAGAGCATACGCTGTAGGGTGATGACATGTTTATTTTTGATGTAAGTTTGTCAATGTTAAGCATGTTGACATTTCTATGAGCGAGTAACTATAGACTCATACATTTTTATTTACCAGTGTAGTAATATCTTTTTTTTTTACTAATTTATCTTATACTGTTTGACAATTGTTGGCTGTAGTGTTTCAATATGCAGTCATTTGCATTTTTTTAGTTTTTATTATTTATACTGTATTTTTGTCCATTTACCTGTTCCCGTGCCTTGTGACCCAGGTTGTTGTTGAAAAGGGTAACATGACTATTTCACTGACCTAGTTTTCAAATATACAAATTAAAATAAATAAATGTTAAGGAAGGTAATGACAGGCTTATGAAGTTTTGGGAAAATGCTTGGAATAGTTTAACTTGGAAAATGTTAGTTCCAGTCCAGGTTGTAAATGGTCCTCCAAATGAAACAAAACAGCTGGTAGGAAAACCAAGAAAAGTTTTATTAATAAAACTGTTTAAAACCATAAAATAAAATAATTCAGTATCCAGTAAGCACTTTTTTCTCTTACTTGAGACTTTTTCAGACTGAATACAGTCAACACCACAAACTCTTTATATAAACACACAGTCTTTCTCAATGTTTTAACCCTTTGTTTTTCAGATAGACTGTAAAATCTCTATTATTTAACCCAGATGGATAACAAGTATTCAGCCTCACTTGCCATTGATACTCTTTCCACCTCAGTTCTTCTTCAGCATCAGACTTACTATCTTATCTAGCAACATGGTCTAATACAATACATTTGAAACCCACTTTACATTTTTTTTTATTGTAGTGCTTGCTTAAAGCATTTTTGTCATTCCCAGCTTGGATAGCAAATTTATGTTCACAGATGCTCTTATATAGCTCTCTTGTTGTTCATCATATATAAAATGACATGCAGGGCATACACACAGCTAGATAAACAACAAACTTAGATTTACAATTATACTTCTCTCCAATTTTGACAACATTATTATTGATAGTTAATTCTTCAATGTCAGTATACAAATAATTGCAAAAATTGCAGTTCTGGCATTTGAACATACATCTTATCAAGTTCTTTGTTTCAAGTACAGACAGGTTTCCCTAGAAATAATTTTTAAAACTTTCCCTCTTCTCTGTATAAACATGGGAGTTTCACCTACAGCTTTAGCTAGTTCTGAATTGCTGTTTATAATTTTCCAGTTCCTTTTTATTTTGTTCTTAATTTCCCATGCATCAACACTATTGGCAACTTGCATTGGCAAGTTATAAGTCACTTTTTTGCACTTTCTTTCTCATTACTTCCTTGTTTTCTATAGTTGTATACTTCCAAAAATTTTCCTCTACCATTTCCATTGGATATCATCTGTTTATAAATCTGTTGCATAGATTAGCGCCTTCTTATAAAAAACCTTCTTCTTTTTTTGTAAGCCTGTTGGGTCACATTAACTGCCCTTTTACTATTTTAGATTTAGTTTTCTTGGGGAGCATGCTTGAATAGTCTAGATAAGCATTATTCTGAATTTCTTTCTTATAGATTTTAGTAATAAGCCCCCATTTTTTGAGCACCATCACATCAAAAAAATTAGTACTAGTGTCACTGAGTTCTACAGTGTACTCTAAAAACAAACTGACACTATTAAAATACCTATGGAAGTCATTTAGTGCTTCAACTCTTCCCCTCCAAACCAAAAACATGTCATCAATAAAGCGTCTATATATGGGAATGTTTGGGATCTATCTACTATCAAAAATAGTTGCTTGCTCCCAGCCATGCATAAAAATATTTATATAACTTGATACCGTGGCTGCTCCCATGGCCACCCCATTGGTCTGACAGTTCATTTTATTTCCAGTGAAATCTGTCTGTTCCTGAAATAAGGAATATGAGAAGAGATATGTTCAAATGCCAGAACTGCAATTTTTGCAATTATTTATATACTAGTGTTGAATAAATAACTATCAGTAAAATTATTGTCAAAATTAGAGATAAGTATACTTGTAAATCTGAGTTTGTTGTTTATCTAGCTGTGTGTATGGCCTGCATGTTATTTTACATAGGACAAACAACAAGAGAGCTATATAAGATAATCTATGAATATAAATATGCTATTCAAGCTGGGAATGACAAAAATGCTTTAAGCAAGTACTACAATTTAAAAAAAATGTAAGGTGGACTTCAAATTTATTGTATTAGACTATGCTGCTAGATAAGATAGTAAGTTTGATGCTGAAGAAGAATTGGGGTGGAAAGAGCATCAATGACAAGTGAGGCTGAATGCTTGTTACCCATCTGCATTAAATAATAGAGAAAATGATATAGCCTATCTGAAAAACAAAGGTTAAAACATTGAGAAAGCAGTTAATCTAGTCATGTGATTATGTGTTATATATAAACAGTTTGCAGTATTGATTGTATTCAGTCTGAAGAAGTCTTAAACAGGAGATGAAAGTGATTACTGGATACTTGGCTATTTTATTTTCTGGTTTTAAACAGTTTTATTAAAAGTTTTCTTGGTTTTCCTACCAGCTGTTTTGTTTTATTTGAATTTTGAAATAATGGTTTTATGGTTTGGTTGGACATACAAATGAAACATAAAATAGAATGAGTGCTGATGAGAAATTATGTGTCATACCAGGATAAGAAACCAAAGAAAGGGTGAAACATTTTCGAGTAAATCAGGTTAGAAAATAATGCTCATGACAACATATAGGTGTGAACATTGGACAGATGAAGGTGTTACATGGTGGGTAACTGAGAATTTGCAAACACCGTGGGACCCCATATGTAGTCATCACTAATGACTACCATGCCTAAGGTACGTGTACACTGAGTCTAAACAAGGCTGTGAGGGAAAAGAATGAGAATAAAATAAAGTACCGGGTGGCAAATTCAAAGGATAATGTAGCATGCAAGAAATAATGTGATTGTGCCGAAAGGAAGGGACAATGTATTAACGGTAGATGGTAGTGGAAAAATCACTGATATACAGGATGAGTGAAATATAAAGTATTACTTATTGGTGCTAAATGAAAGTATTCAGAGAGTAGGTACAGGCATTTGCAAATCATAATTAGACTTAGATAATGAATCAGTGGACAATACTAAATAGAGGTACCTATAAAGGTAGAACTCATCAGGAAGAAATAATGTAACAGGGAAGAGAAAAGAGAATAAAGTTAATAAAGCAATGTGCATGATAAATAGTAAAGGAGAAGAACTACAAAAGACAGCTGCAGCTTTAAAGAGTAAATTGAAAAGTAGTAGTATTAGAAAACAGAATATAAAGGCAAGGCAGTTAGTATGAGCAAAAGAAATGCAACAGTTGATGACTCCTTACAACATAGCTATCTAAATATTGGCATTCACTGCTGCCAGGCGCAGTTCAGTTATTTGGCTGTGGTACATTTTCATTCTTTCTGCAGAACAATCACTACATCACACCTGACCTAATAATGAGTACTAATTTGGTATAATGTTGTTATCAATCTGGCAGTGGCAGTTCACAGTCACTGGTGCACATTCCAAAATATCAGTAACTGAAACAAACAAAAACAATTGGACAATCTTTATCAAATCTTATTACTTTCCTCTGCCACTCCTGGTAACATTGGAACAAAGTACACAGAATTAGGTGCACAGGAGAATTCGGACAAAATTTATCAGCTACCTTGTAAGCACTGAAAAACAGCAGCTATAACAACCAGAATGCTTGAGTTTCTGTACAGAGTAAGCAGTGGATGCAGGTAATATTTTCTGGGCTCAAATTAAAAAAACAGATTGTGATTCAGATTTCTATCTTATATGATAGTCTCAACAATCAAGGTGAAGCTTCCAAACAAAGAGTTTATTTGCCAGTATCATCCCAATTAACATGTTCCAAGTGGAAGCTGAGTTTAGAACAGGCACAACGATTCCACACGATTGATATATTCTCATTGATAAAAAATTCTACTACAAACCACTTCTACAAATGTTAGTATAAACTAAAATATATTACAGTTTCTTAATGTTTAACAGAATTAGCACTTTGGCCTGCTGGCCATTCAGCTCAACATCTAACCAAATAACCACTGTTTCTATTGTGACACCCGTGTACTGGCCCAGTAAGCAAGGAGCCTCAATCCTCACCACTAGCACCAGTAAGGGGCATCCACATTGGGAGGATAACAACCACACACACAGTAAAGTACAATTTCCCTTAAAAACACACAGAGATCACAGTCAGTCTGGGGCTGGTTTCATCCTTTCTCTCCAGATCCCCAATAAGACTCCCCACTGGCACAGGGTCCAGATCTCAGCCAAGTGGTCAAGCCAAAACCTCCAGCACCCTTGCTGTCCAACCAGTGCTTTGTGTCCCTGTGCAAGTAGCTGGCACACATACTTTGAGACATGAGTTATATACAAACACACAGACACTCCTGGGGAAAGTTGGCACAGGTTCACTAGCTATGCCCCCTTCTGCCCAGACTCTACGGTATCACTACCTGCCACCAACCACTACTATCAGCTATTCTAAAGGCGCTTACCAAAGGGTGTGCAATTCTACTGTGCAATGTTATTATTATCCAATTGGTAAGTGTGACTAAGACTTAAAGGCTATTTAGGAGTGGCATGTACAGTATCACCAAATACATACAAATAGTCTAAAAACTTAAATTATCTCTACATAAAACAGCCACAGTTAAAAGGTTTAAAAATATTTAATAATAAATAATAAAAACACAAGACAATACTCATTGATTCAACGCAGTGACAATAGAGAGCTCAGAAATCACAGGAAATACTTTAAAACAACATTGTAGGACAGTCTGACATAAATATAGAAAAACAGCTAGATTAATCTTGCTATTTCTATCTGTAAGTGAAATACTAAGATCTAAATCCTCCTTACAGAGCAAGCAAGTGCTGGTGAGTTGTTAACAGGTCTAAAGACAAATACAAAATGCCATATCTTTCTCTTGAGATAATTCTTAACTTGATGATACACATTACTGCTGAGTCATTTCAGATTACATAATTCTTTTCACTTCTGCTTAAGTTTCCCAGGCTCACAGAACTTAAAATTTAACATTTCTTTGTGATCTGCAGCTGCCAGGAAGTCACAGCAATAAAAGACCCATTACATGTGAAACCTAGTAATTATCTCTGTCTTAAGACAATACAAAGAAGCTCCTAGCCCAGACATCCTGTCTCTTAGCTTGAGATCACACACAGTCATAAAATTCTTTTTTATCAGCTTATTTTCTTAGAGTTTGCAAGTTAACTCTGTATGTCCCAGTTTTCTACAGTGAAAACATACATTATGTAGGCATATAGTTTATACACATTTCTGCTGTTTTCCTAGCAGGGTACACTGTGGTTACATTTTTGAAGCTCAACACACACAGTTTTCTTACATTTGTAAAACAAGCTTATGGATCATATTAATATTTACAATGACCTAGAATTGTTTACAAAATTCTATCTAGCTAGGCTGGCAGCCTACATATTTTATCACATCTATAACCACCGTAGCTCTCAACCTCTTAGTGCAAGAAATCTGTACAAAGCCCAACAAAATGGGGAGACAAAGGACCAAAAATAGGGACATATTTTAAATATTGCTCTTGTAAACTTAGAAAGTTGCTAGAATAACAGGGTTTGTTTTAACATACATTTTCTGAAGGATTTGAAGTCTGAAATGCAAATGTTTGTCATTATTTAGTGACTTCAGTCCTCAGATCATGCCAGTGATTTGCCAGAAAACTATACATTTTATGAGGAAGAGACCAAAAATATGAGCCAAAAATCTGGGCAGTTGCCACGTCAGGTAATTAAATAAGTAAACAATTATGCAGCCAAAGTATCTAACAACCTATTGTCATACATGTTGTTAAAACAGAAACAGAAACAAAAGCAGATCAGAAATTTTGTAGTCCCAAAGCCTTTACTATAAATATATCATATATATTGAGTATAATATTGAATCAGTTTGGCACCTAACAGACACTGATGCATTTACAAACAGTTGTTCATGATATACCTGATACATAATTAAATGCTTCAGCAACTTACTACATCCATTCTGTACCTAATTACAATGGACTCATATATGAATAATTTTGAATGTCTTTAAGGTGTTCCAGTATCCATAGTGTCATTATTCAAACAGTTTCACCTTTATAATATTTCTGATGAGGCATACTAGCTTAGCTACTCTGGTAGTTATAAATGCCTTTTGCAAGTTAAGTACGCTCATTAGTAACATGTTTTGAAGCACCGTTTATTAAACTGCACACTTAACTTCTTAAAAGATAGCATGTTCTGTCTCTGGGATCTCTTCTTCCTTATTACTACATTTGGAGATAAAGATGCCTGTATATACTAGTCCACTGCATGGAATGGGGTAATTTCTATATCAAATGTTTTAAATACTCACTTTCAGAACATTATCTCGTAAATAATATCTGTAGCTGTCTTTTGATAATGATAGCAGCCCTTGCTATATAAGGAGTATATCTTGTGACAAAATAAACATCTTGTATTTATTCATTAAAAGTGTCATATCCATAAACCCCTTATTCAGTAAGTTACTGTTATTTTATGTGTATGCACTTTGTAATAACCAAAGTCATGGCCTCTTGTCAGTTAAATCTATATTCATTTCGATTGCTATGAGCACAGATTTTTTTTTTCCATATGAAGCTTTTCTACCTAGCCCTCTGCTGAAAAGGGGCTGGTTTCCCCAGTCAGATTTTCCTAGTAAACATATGGAAATATGTAAGTAATACTTAGGGATGCCAGCAACAATCTGCTCACCAGTCCAAAGGACATCATAGGCAAATGGAAGGAGTACTTTCAGCAACTTCCTGAAGGAAGAAAACCCCATATAAGCTGTACTGCCCCAAACACAGCATACAATAAGAAAAGAGGAGGACCCCACAATAGAAAAAGTAAGAACAGCACTAAAGAAAATGAAGGCAGGGAAATCCGCAGGCTCAGATGAGGTTACAGCATGTATGACAAAGATGCTGAGAGAGATAGGGAAGAAATGGCTCCATAGCAGTATGGAGAGAAAGGCATATCCCAGATGACTGGAGAATAAGCATACTAGTGCCAGTGTTCAAGAACAAAGGGGACATCCACAACCATGGGCAGTAAATAGATATCAAACTCCTGTCACACTGCATGAAAGTACTGAAGAGAATAATTGATAAAAGAATACATGGAGTCCTAGAAAGTAAGATGAGAGATGAGCAGTTCTGATTCAGATCTGGATGTAGCACAACAGACCCGATGTTTACAATGAGACAGAAAATCAGGAAGAAGCTGGAGAAGAAATTATGACATCAGAGCAGAAGTCAAAGCAGCTCCGATTGCAGAGAAGGTCAAAGAGAACAGATTACAATGGTCCAGATACATGTGCAGGAAAGCAAAAAGGGATTGGGTAAAGACGATTTGGTAGAGACAGAAAGAAGGCAAGAGAAATGAGGA
This sequence comes from Protopterus annectens, assembly GCF_019279795.1. NCBI lineage: Eukaryota > Metazoa > Chordata > Ceratodontiformes > Protopteridae > Protopterus > Protopterus annectens. The sequence continues at coordinate 495,152,113 of NC_056738.1, forward strand.
AATCCAGCCAAGAGAAGGATAGATTGTGTCAGAGAATACCTATGACACTCAGGCATGACTGTTGACAAAGGTTGCATTGTGGCATTGAATCAATACAGGTAACAGCAGCTGATGCAACACTTCAATCCCATGTGGAAAAAATTATGATGATGATTTAAAAATAAGATTAAATCCCCATTCTGTTCCCCCGCAAATAAAAATTAAGTTATCAATCTGCGTATTCATTAAAATCTAACAAATCTTGTCAGGCTATCAGAAGACAAAGTTTTGTGGCATAACTCAAGCACAGAATATTTATTTAGACTTATAACATGCTGGAACATGAACATGGACATAACTGGAATATATGTTTACAGTTTCAGTACATATATTGTCAGTAATGGCTGAATGATTTTCATGAATACTAAACTCATATTATAACTAAGTATCATTTCAGGTGCAAACAGAATAATTCAAAGATCAAAACACATTTCCAAATTCAACAGCATTAGTGTCATAACTTAAAATGTAATTTTGTATAGTTCCAAAATGGCTTAAAAGGTTATTTTGGAAAGATACAATCACTATGCATTATTAATGTCACTATATGGTTCATTTTTATTAATCTGCCATACTTCAGATATCGTTTTGATGCTGCTTGTTTCTTTTCCACAGAATTCTTTAAGACATTGTTTTTGTTACCATAACAACATCCTGAGAGGTCATTCTGAGAAGATCTTTGGACTGTATCCTCACTAGGAGGAATTTCAACAACAGCAGAATTGTCTGCTCCCTTTGAAGACAATAGGACCATTTCTGGTTGCATTGCAATATTATTCTGAAATAGATATTGAGGTATCGACATATCTGACTGATACACCTCCTGATTTTGCATCTTGAACTAGTGTGTCCTATTTTTTTCTGTGTATCTGTAAATATGGACCTCTTACAAATTATAAAGTGTGTCCTATTTTTTCCTGTGTATCTGTACATATGGGCCTCTTACCAGTTATGATCCCAGTTCTTCTGCTTGATGCATAGCATGCTGGAATATGATTCTTCTGTGCATTAACTGCAAAATCTGTAAGAGTCTTTACTCTTTCCCCTTCCTTAAGCATTGATTAAATTTCTTGCAGAGCTCTCGTAGTATCTTTACTTTTATTACTGCTTTATTAATAAATCAGTCACACTCTTTTGGCTCCCTGGCATCAATAATGAATAAAAAGTAGGCAATTTAGGTTTAAGACATCTACCCATCATTTACTATGTTGAGAGACAGCAGTAAGTTTGGGAGAACTTTCCCACTTTCTCATGAGATTTGTAACTGAACAGTTCTCTTGCCTGTCTACTAATTAACACATATCTAGAATAAGATGTACCATGTCCATATAAGCACTAATTAGCAAAATCATAAAGCCCTACATGAGAAATGTGGACTGTTGTCAGACACAGTTTCATAAGATATTTGATAACAGCAAAGATATATTTCAGGGTAGTTTTAAACCTATGACTCATAATTTCAAATAATTGCTCAACTTCAGGATTTTTGAGTACTATTTTACATGCAAGAGATAATGAGCTTCTTTAAATAAATAAATCAAGCCCAACTTTTTTTCCATGGAAGGCATGGCATTTTATGTGGTATTACATCATCATACTGATTCTGAATACATACTGTATTCTGAATGTTACATTTCTGAATCAGTTTCTCAGTCTGTTCTGACATTTTCAGGAGATAGGGATCTAGTGATCTCCTTCCTTACAATGAACAATTTCTAAAATGTGATTCATTAATTTCCTGAAATATTTTATCTCAGAGTTGGTTATAATGTTAGCTCCTTGGTGCTTCAAGCCTTGTGTTCACATCTCATTAAAGAAAATGCATTCTTATTTCTGGATGTACTGATTTCATTTCATCTGGCCGACTATTCCATGACAATTCTCCTTAGCAACTGCATTTCCTGTCCTCTCTGATACATTTCCTCAATTCCTCGAACTTCTCTACTGATGTGGATACCTGCAAAATTAGCTATAAAACTTCTGGATCTTTCTCTAGTAAGTGGATTCTTGAAGGTAACTTGTACTAAGTGTATTTGTTACATGTATCAGTTTGCCTGGCTTATTTTAAACTTGCAAGTCAAACTTCTGCAAGCTTAACATTCGCTGCAGTTATGCTGGAATATTTAGGGGAGATACCAGTATTATTGCCTGACCATATAATGGAATTTCTGACAGTCAGTGACAATTGCTAATATTTCTTTCACTCTGTGAGCATATCTTATCTGTGTGTCTATAATTGATCTTTATCTGTAAACTACTATTTTATCTGCCTGCAGTAACACTGCACCAAACCCTTGTTAACCAGCAATCACATAAAGCATTACTTGTTGACAGACATCATAAAACTTCAGAGTAGGAGCTTATGTCACAACCTTTTTTAATAGTTCAATTCTTGCGCTATGCTCCTGTGATGAAAAAAAAAAAAGCTGTCATGCTCTAAAGTTTCCTGAGTGGTACTGTAATATCTAATAATTAGGTAAGAACTTAGAGTCATATTGCACCCTGTTAAGCTCTCACATAAAAGATACTTTGTCTTGACTGTTCTCCATGTTGACTGCACCATTTGTTCAAAATCTAGTTTGAAATCATCTGATGTCAAAATGGTTATATATGAGTAGTCATTCAGATTTTTCATTTACCTATGTTCAGCATCAAACCTATCTGTCTTAGCGTATCAAGTGTCTTAATATGGTGACTAGCAATCTTCTACTTTATAGTTCCAAACACCAGATTATCCACTATGTTAATTACAACTTTAAAGTCATTTTAGTTACTCTTCTTTTAAATGCTCCTGGATAAGAAGGTATACCAAAAGGCAAATTTAAAAGCTGTATCTACCCAAAGAGGTGTTAAAAATTCAAAGCTCGCAGTTTGCCTTATCCAGTTTAAGTAGCTAAAACCTCTAATTAGCATCTAGTGCTGAAAAGGATCTAGCATTAGGCATTGTATCAACAATCCTTTCAACAGTTAAAACAGATAGTATTAGCTTTTTGTCCATATTCTTATACTTTGGCTATTTATACATAGTTTAAACTTATTTACAGATACTTTTTAGCTAACTATGGTCTATGCAATATGTATGATTTAGGCACTGTGGATTTTGTAACTGGTGCTACAAATTGTAAAAATTATACTAATACACATTTAGTTATTCCACATGGGAATGTATCATACGAAGCTAGAGAGGTTAACCTTTACCCCATTGTGAAAGTTACGAGAAGTACTGCTTCACAAGTTATTAAAATTTATGATGACAAGTTTATTCAGACAGACTTAAGTTTACTAAGTGATGCACAGTGTTATAACGGGTCTATATCACATTATCGAAATTCCAGAATGTTCAACACCATAAGCTCGACCTTGGAATCTCAAAATGTGATATACTGAAACGCTCAGAACCGCAAATTTTTTCCAAGGGAAAAAATTCACTGTTCCAAGAATACACACACACACAGCACAAGCACACCAAAATACATAATCCACACATACACACTTCACAGAACCCTACACTAAACTGTACATACACTACTAGCTCTCCACTTACCTTAACCCAACCCTAACCCTAAGGTCCCTAATTAACGCACACTCACCTTACCCGCTCCCTAACCCTAAGGTCCCTAACTATCGCACACTCACCTTACCCACTCCCTAACCCTAAGGTCCCTTACTATCACACACTCACCTTACCCACTCCCTATCCCTAAAGTCCCTAACTATCACACACTCACCTTACCTCGGTCCATTCGCACACTTACCTTAACCCGGTCCGTCACCTTCGCACCACAGTCGAGGAAATAGCGAAGCCGCAGAAACGGCCCACCGAATACTTTCCCTAGGAAAATATTCAGTGTTCTGCAGCTTCGCTATTTCAAGCATTTGCTGAATTGGGGTCGATATTATAACATTCGAAGTTTTAAGACTTCAATGTTATAATATAGACCCGTTATAATATGGTGCATGCCAATGTGCAAATGTCATTGTTATTCTCTAATTTAATACAAAACACCATTAGCACACAAACAGATGATAGCATCAGCAACTTTGCTATGCAAAAGCACCCTAAGAACTTTCCTACTATTCTACCTCCATGTAATGAGATGTCATTAATTCACCTGCAATAATGTAGTCAGTATCAATGGTATGGACTTTAGAACAAATGTATTACAGAACTATAATTTGTCACCCTGTTCTGGCACTGTCAATGACTCTTACCAGTTACAATGGAGCAGTCCTGTGCAACAAAAGGCTTTGGAGTGAGACCAAAAAAATCTCCATTGAGGAAGATAATTTTCATATTGTTGAAAGGAGATGCAGGACAGCACTGGGGGGAAATTCGAGTAGTCTTTCTATTGTAAGTAATGAATACCAAAGTTCTATGCAATTTACATTGAGAAATCCCTCCACCAATACATCAAGAGTTTCTGGGCAGTTATTGATAATTGGTGACTCTATGCTCAAAGGACTAAGGGATATTCTCCCTAGAGTTCAGAAGGATATGGTTACTGTTTCTTACTTAAGAGTTAGCAAGATGGCTGACATAAAAGATAATATCAAACTTTTGTGTGACAAAAACCTACCATCATTGTGGTTGTAGGTTGCAAAGATGTGGCCAGGATTAGCACTGGTAACTTTTTAAGACTGAAAGTGTCATTATCAATCTAAGCAAGACAGTGGGTTTCCAACTTTTGATTTGTGATATTTTTCTTGCCCTCAATTTAAAGGTTTTATCACAGAACAAGCAAGGACCTATACTAATTTATTAAGATGCAGGCTTTAAAAAAACTTAGTGAAGGTTATCATGGGAACTTTTTGTTGATGAAAATGCTTATTTTTGTAAGGATTCTTTGCACTTTGGGCACTTGGGAAATCATATAATGGGTAAATTACTGACTAAGCTGGTAATATATTTTTTGGATTAATGCTGAGATAAATACAAGACCTACACATTCTTCTTTGATGTGCCTGCTGACAAATGCCAGAAGCCTAAATAATAAATCGGCTAAGCTGGAAGCCACTACTGGGGAAGACTCCTTTATCTGCTGTTAATTATGCAGACATGGTATAGTCAAAAAATTAAACCAATATCATTCCTGAATTTTAGAAAGCACCATACTTTTAGAACACAGGATGTAGGGTGTTTCAATCTATTATCAATACTATATAAAATGCTGTGTTATTAGCTGTCTGTTTGGCACACATATTCCTATTAGGAAGGTTAAACCATCATTTGATGATGTACATAGATATGTGTGTTTGTCTTAAGTTAACAGGTTGTGGGGGTGTTCTGGGGATGTGTTTGCTTTTTGTTTGAGGACTTTTACTCAAAGAAAAGGTCTTGTAAAGTATGACATAGATTCCAATGTTGATGATAAGAATAAAACTGTATAAAGGATTAGCCTGCCAAACATTAGTGGATACATGTATCATAAAAGCTGGAAATAGAAATTTAAAAATGCTGCCATATATAATAGGTGAGAATAATGACTTCTTGGTAACACGTTCCACATTATATTGGAATGTGAATGGTTTCACATGTGTAGACAAAAAATAAAGAATATTTAATTATATTAAGAAATGCAGATAGCGATATTACAGGAGAAACATTTGGAAAGAAAGGAGCATATGAATTTGACAAAGAAAGGATTTAAGGATGGATATTCAACAGAATATCGGGGACAAAAGAAAAAAAGGAGTACTTATATCATTTGCTAGAGGAGCTGCAATAGTGATAAAAGAAGAAAGAAAGATAATAATTGCAGATCTGTGGTAGTAAGGGATGGGGATTACGCTGGTCTGTATTTATATTCCACCTAGAACTGCTACTATAAAGCTTTAAATAATTGGGGGGAAATAATCAACTTTCAGCAGGGAATATTACTTATAATTAGGGTCTGGAATTTGATTTGCAACAATGATGATGTATCTGTGGACCAAAGAGGGAAAGTATAACAAACGAAGACAGATTTCTGAAGATATTTTTGAAAATATTTGGTATGAAAGACATGAATTCTATAGTAGGAACTAGGAGAGAATTTATAAATTATTCACCAAGGTACAATAATTGGGCTAGATGGATAGAAATTATAGTTCACAAGAATGTGTACATTTAATTGAGAACTTGGACAAACATCTAATAACTATTTCAGATCATATACCAATAGTTTCTAAGATAAAAATTCAGGGTAATAAAGTAAAGATGAGATACTGGCTTTTCCATACCTACCTGTTAAAAAGAGAGGAATTTAAGGAATGGGTAGTGGAAATTTATCAGGCATTATTAGGGAATATAGAAAGTGCTCCAAAAGTTATAACTTGTGAGAGGGATAAAATAAAAGTGAAGTTTAAAGTAGAGTAGAAAGAAAAGAGGATTGGTTGAGAAGTAATAATAATTATTTAGAGAGGCTGACAAAGGTTAAAGTATCACAGAATAAGGAGAATTGCAAGCTAAGAAGAGGTGCAATTGCAGAGTACCAAAGAAAAAATAAGGGAGTACCTGGATAATATGCATGAGTTTAGAAAGATTGCTGTTAAGTACCTGTTAAGCATATGTTTTGATAATAACTTCACAGCACAAAAACTTTTGGCACAATGACTTAGGCAACAAAAAGTAGACAGGGTTGTTGTCAGACAAAGGGAGCCTATAACAAGAAAAATAACAAGAGATCCTGTAGAGGTATTAGAGTTATTTTGGAAATGTTATGAGAATTTGTATACATCAGAGAAGTGGGGAAATCAAGAAAAAGCACAAATGGAAATATTTATGGAAGGCAAATATGCCAAGGTTAGTGGTAGATGAGGCTCATTAATTAATAGTTAAGAATAGAGGAGATGAGATAGAAATTGTGAAAAGGTGATGTATAACCAATCTGGAGGAAAGTCTCCAGTAATAGATGGTATTCTGGTGGAAGTTTGGAAGCTAGGAGGAAAAAGTCATAAAGATCTGGAATGTTTTGTTTAACAGTATTTTAAAAGGAAGGGAGCACCGGCATCCTGGAAAAGAGCTGTGGTGGCTGTAATACCTAAAGGCTAAAGTTTCATATAGGCTCATTTCAGTTTTAAACCACAATTATAAAGTGTTTATGTTTATAATGTCTAAATAACAGCAAAAGTGATACCAAAATTATTAGATAAGGCTCAATGTGGTTTTGTGGAGGAGAGGCAAACATTTGACAACATTAACAGAACAATGATGACCCAGAGGGAAACAGAATGTAAGAAAATACTGCAATTGTTGCTGGGTCTTGATGCAGAGAAAGCATTTCACAGAGTAGGCTGGGATTTAATGAATAGAGCAATGGAAGCATTTGCATTTCCTGATACCATAATAAGGTTAATTAGAAAGCTATATGAGGGATCAGAGGCAAAAATCAAAGTGGGAGGGTTCTTTTCTCATAAGTTGTGCCTGAACAGAGGAGCCAGGCAAGGGTGTCCTATTTCCTCTTTGTTACTTTTGTTATATTTAGAATCATTGGCAAAGTAAATAAGGGACTTAGGAATTCTAGGATATAATTGGTATGGTATCCAAGAAAAGTTGGCTTTATTTGCAGATTATATTATTTTGTACCTGATGGAACCAGAAATGGACAGTTCAGTGTTGTAGAACATTCGGAGACAGTTCAGGGGGGGGGGGGTTCAGAATATAAAATTAATGAAGGTAAAACAAAGGCTAAAGCAGTAAGCTATGCACCTGCACAAGATCTGTTTCAGCAATGCTCATGATAAAATGAAGTATTTAGGAATATGGATTAAAAAGGATTCTGTTATGGCAGCTAATGATATGTGGGAAAAGACTAAACAAAAGATAATACAAAAACAGTATCTAGAAGCCCTTGCCTATGGATATGCATAGCAAGATACAAGCAGTAAAACTGTTTTTATTCTCTTCAGTTTTAGGTCAGGCATATTTTGTATCAACCAGAGGAGAAGTTGTTGATAGTAAGCAATAAAGAGTTGAAGGATTTTATCTGGGAGGGGAAGAGGGCAAGAGTCATGTGGGATATGTTGATCCTCCCAATAGAATAAGGAGGTTTAGGATTACCTGATTTGAAGGGACATTTTACAACTACACAGTTAAGACTCATATACAGAACAAAAGCAGAAAGGTACAACTCAAAATCGAAGGGGATTATGGTGAAGCAGTGGGGTAATTCATGAAATAGGAAAGAAAGGGATTTTGTACACAGATCTTTAAGAAGAATAACAACAGTCATACAGAATATTGATCTAAGCCAACATGGAGATGGTGAAAGGAGATTTGGCCAATAGGGATGACTGCAATTAGGGGTACAGAGAATAGGCAAGAAGGAGCTGGAATTTACTGGAAGAAGCTGGCAAAAAATCAAGGTACTGGGAACAAATAATTAGAGGGGGAAGGTGATAGAATAGTAAGAGCCTAAGAAAACATTTGTATTGCAGGACAGATATTGCCTTCCCTATCAGGGATTGATATCAGAGAATAGACAAAGAGAAGGGATAGGGGAATCCAAAATGAAAGACCTGAACTGGTTTAGTTTTTCAATGAATCTAGAACAAAAGCTGCTGTTAAAAAGGGGATTATTAGTAGGATATATAAAATATTACACGATAACTATAAGAATCAATCAGAGGAGGTCAAAAACAATTGGGAAGAGAGATTAGATAAGCAATTCACAAATAAACAATAGGAGGACATATGCAGCATGGCTCCCAAATATGCAACAAAATCTAGAAGCTTTACAGTTTTTGCCTAGAAGTATTTAGTTTTATTCCCCAAGCAGGGACTCCAGAGAATTTTTCCTCAGGTAGATGGCAAATGTTGGAGGTGTAATGGGGAAGAAAGAAGTAGCTGGGATCATATGTTCTCAGAGTGTAATGAGCTGGCAGACTTTAAAAATTCCCTGCAGAGTATTCTGTTAGGAATACTGGGCAAGCAAATGAGTGTAACAATGGAAATTATTTTTTGAGCTGGAATACAGGATCTGAATTGCCAAGACATAGTAAGGCCTTGTTAAGTTTAATTCTGGTGTGTGGCCAAAAAGCAATTACAAGAAAATGGAAATAAAAGTCTAAACCTGCTATACGTGAAGTAGTCAATATTGTAACAAAGACAAAACAGCAGGAATTGGGATCTTCATAAAAGGGTAGTAGTAAATTACATAGAAAAACATGAAAACAATGGGAACAATACATGCAGAAAAATATTTTGGAGGAGGAATGAGGTTTAAGGAAAAGTCATGAATTTAGCAATTTATGTAATGTTACTTTGATTATATGGTATGGATCAATGTATGTGATCTATAATGTTTGTAAATGTAAACTTGTTAATATGGTTTGATTACTTTTATATAAATGTTAGTTTGCCTATGTCACAAGTAATAATTCAATAAATGTGTTACTAGGTATAATTCTGTGCTCTCTCATGTGCACTAATAGAATTTGTAACAGTTAAGATTAGTACAGATACTTCAAGTAGAGATCTAACTCTTTTTTATCAACCCCCTAACATCTCCACTGAGGCTGATCTTAAATTATGTCATTTTTATCAGAAGCTGTTTTACACACAGATTCAATATTATTTTGGGCAACTTAAATGCTCCCAGTGTTGCTTGATCTGCTTCTACTGCTTCTTCTAAGACTGTAAACAAAATAATTGAGCAAAATGTATATAATAATTACTCACAAGCAGAGACTGGCTACCCTATGAGTAATAACATCTTGGAAGTGGTATGGTTAAAAAAGACACTGCGTGTATCATCATGTTGCACTGAGCCTCAGCTGGGGAGATCTGATCATTTTTGTGTAGTAGCTGAGGTTGTCTCTACCACTTCCCCTACCAGTAAGGAGAAGGAGGTAAATAGAAAGTTATATGTTTCAGAATTTGCAGCTATACATGCTGAAATGTTACCAAGGAATTGAGGATCCAGTATGAATGGTTTGCCAATACAGGATAAATTGATTAAGTTCTACAATCTTCTTGACAGCTTCATATATTGGTATTTCCATATCAGTATTGTTTCTGTGCCTATTAAAAAAAGTACCCCCCCCCCCCATAGTGGAATAGCATAGGTTCATAGGTAAGAACTAGGCTAGCTGCCTTTGCAGGCCATTTAAAACCTAACCAATTTCCCTTTTGTGCTCAATATAATCTATCCCATTTGGTTATAGGTTGATCTTACCCACCCCACTGTCGATAATTATATTTTACCCCTAATGAGAGCAACTGGGATCATACCATATATAATTTGAGGGGACCCATACATGGGATATAGCATTTAGGATCTGCATATGTCCATTAGTAGTACAGGGGCAGTCCTGGGGTAAATTTTTTGTTTCTCATCCAAAATTCTAATTTGTACTTAAAAATGGACATGGAAGAACTTTGTTTTATGTTTGTTTATTTGTTTTATACCAGGCTTTCACATTTGAAAACCTGGAAGAAAAAATAGGGAAAACATATAGATCACATCCAACTTTGGCCAACAAATTAAGCTACAACTGATCAAAATATCTTTCTCTAATCTTATTTACAAAGCAGTATACAAATATAAAAGTAAATTGGCTTTTAACACAAAAGAAAACAACAAGGTCTTATTTAAACATCTGTGCTCTTCAGGATGGATGAATCATCTGGAGTTTTCTTTAGAGCTGGTGAGAGCCTTACTACTCAGCTAAGGAAATTGGTCAGTATTTTTGCTGATGGCTATTTAGTTGCTGACATACCTTAAGATTCCCAGCTATAGGCATTCAAGGCTTTTGCACAATATTACAGGTTAATGATACAAAAAGTATTATGTAATATTTAGTAAATTTCTGTAGTCAGGCAAGATGGCTTAAATGGACATGTTTTAAAGGGAATTGTTGAAAATTTATCAAAGTTATTGATTTAATTCAAAGCTCATTAGAACAGAGCTGGATTCCATGCCTCCTATTTTGAAAGAGGCAATTATAAATCCCATTAAGAAGTGCCCATGCAGTTTGTTTATTGACAATTATAAACTAATCAGTCCTACTTGCATTTTTAGAAGATCCTTTGACATGGCAATGCCTTTTGTTAAAACACATTTGATTTTTAGCTCTAACAAATAATAGCTTGGATTCCTAATAGGGCAGTCTTGTTTTTCAAACCTAATATTTTTTATGCAAACATAATAACTGGTTTGGCTATCAATGCCCTCTGTTTATATTTTGTAAAAGTGTTCCATTCTGTCCCCCAAGAAGACTTTATTAAGATCATGGCAAAGGCTAATAAAATCCCATAAGTGGCCAGATGGGTAAAAAAAATGGTTGGTGTCCAGAAAGTGCAGAGTCAAAATTAGAAACTGCTGTACTATAAAGTTGTTAGGAAGGTTATTCCCCTAGGATCTCTTGGGTTATTTGCTTTTTGGCCTTTTAATGTCTGGCTGTCCACATTAAAAATGGCAGTACTGTTACCGACACTGAGAATAACCATTTTCTTTTAAAATTGTTTGAATCATCTAACAAACTAAGTACTGTCTAAGGGTATGAATTTTAATTACAGTAAGTGTATAGTTATGCACTTTGGGAGTAGTAACTCCTTTTACAAATATGACCTAGACAATCATATATTTTTATCTACTAATGTGGTTATGGACTTAGGCATCCTGATGAACTCATCTCTTTTTTTTTCAAAACAGGTTTATTGTTTTAACATATAAGAGAAATATCATAACAATTTTATACAAGTAATTAAAAATAGGTATTATTATAATATTCAACAAAACAACTAAAGTATTTACAAAGACATCCACTACAATCAGATCAATTAATTAAACTAAAATACCATGTTATTGAAATTAAAATTTTTTTAACAAATTTTGTAATGTTTTTCTATTTGTTCTTGTCCTAATTGTGTTTATTTCCATATGGCACACTATATTCATAACATTTTTTAATTCATTGAACGAAGGAGGTGTATCTGAAATCCAATTTCTAGTTATTATTTTCCTAGCCACTGCTAGAATAGACCATAACAAGGGAAGCTTAACCTTTTTAACACTTTGAGGTACAGGTGTGTTGAATAATATAAGAGATTTAGAAATAATGAAATTATCTGTAAAAAGAGCCTGCAAAAATTCATTAATTGACTTCCAGTATTCTTTCAATTTTATACAGTCATAAAACATATGAGCCCAGTCAGCATTAATTTCTACATTACATCTCTTACATAAATTATCTTTATTATTTATTTTATTCATCATCAAAGGTGTATAAAAGATCTATGTAAAATTTCCATGTATAAAGTCTCCAGACAATGGAAGACGTAGTTCTATAAGCAGATTCAATATATATTGCTTATCTTGTTGATTTGGTGGGTCCCCATTAATAGAAGTGAAATAATTCCAGTATGAATCTACACTGTAAAAGTTTCTTGTCTGATAATTTTATGTATGTATGAAAGTTTACCTTTATCAGAAACTTTATGTTGTAAATTTAATATCAAGTAATCAATCAGTGTTGGAATAGATTCTTTAACTGTTATAGACATTAGATCTATTTTATTAATGAGATGTTGTCTAAAGGTCTGAACCTCTAACCAGCAAGTTTCTCTTAGATCAAATTCTTGTTTTAAGAAATCTAGATTTTTAACTTTATTATCAGATATCAACTGATACCAGTACTTTAGATCATTATCTATAGTTAAATGAGTTCCTTCAGAAGTAGATATCAAAAGCATACCCTGAGTATACATTATAGGGAATACAATAAAATTCCATTCCCTATACTTAGGGTGCATGAATATAAAGTTATGATAACTAATAATAATATTTAATAGGTAACAAACCATATGTTTAGGTGTAATAGGTGAAGTACAAAATTCCTTTAGTAACCATAACATGGAGTTATTTACAATCATATTTTTATGTGTTAAGGAGATTTTCATGAAGTGCATACTAATTAGCTCCCAATAATCTTTCCATTTTGTGACATATGACTGATCTATTAATAAAGTAATAACTTTTACAATAGAAGAGATAGTATATAAATTAAAGTCTGGAAAAGAAATACCCCTTGAGACCAGCTATTAGTATGTTTCTTTAATGCAATCCTAGGTCTATTAGGTGCCCATAGGAAATTTAACATTAGTGTATTCAGTTTCTTGATAATTATTTTTGTAGGTGGAAGTATTATTGATTGTATTAAGTAGAAAATCTTGGGGAATATTATCATTTTAATAATTGTAAGTCTCTCCTCCATAGTAAAAAACATATTATTCCAGGTATTAAAAAGATTTTGTATATTAAAAAAACAGGTATTATAATTATTATATATAATAGATTTAATATATTTAGATAGTATTATACCTAAATAAGTTATCTGACCTGAATTGGGTACATATTTAGTAAAATCACTAATGAGAATATTTTTCGTGTATATATAGGTAGTATTTTAGTTTTTTCTTCATTGAATATTAAACCAGAAATACTTTTAAAATTCATCATTTTATCAAATAGAGACTGCATAGAAGAATTAGATCCTGCTGATGTAATTAGAACATCATCTGCAAAAGTTGAATTTTGGATGTTGTATTTTCATCTATTTCAAAACCCTCTATGTCAGTACTGTTTCTGATCAAATTAGCCCAAGGCTCCATTACTAAAGTGAATAATAGTGGAGAAAGTGAACATCCTTGTTTTGTACCTTTAAGAATGGGTATTTTTTGTGAAACATATGTTCCTACCTTAATATAAGCCAACGTTCCTTTGTATAAATGCTCAATTAGATTTACAAATGCATCTGAGAAGTTTGTGCGCTTCATTAAGGTAAACAGATAGTCCCAACTTACTGAATCAAATGCTGAACTTATATCAAGACTAATAAGTGTTAAATCTTTCTTTTTCCTATTTGCAAAATCTATTAATGTTAAAGTTCTTCTTATATTATCAAAAGTATTTCTATTTACAATGAAGCCTGTCTGATCTGTATCTATAATGCCGGGGATGATTGTCTTCAATCTATCAGCAAAGATACTCATAAACATTTTATAATCAACATTAAGTAATGAGATGGGCCGATATGAAGAACATCTAGTTGGATCTTTATTAGGTTTCAAAATTGGCGAAATAAATGTATATTGCCAAGATGGGGGGGTTATTAACTCAGATTGGGCCAAAATAAAAACCTTATGTATTAATAAATATGTACTTTTAGAAAAGATTTTATATATCTCTGGTATAATACCATCATTACCCGGTGCTTTCTTTGATTTAAGCTTATTTATTTGTGTAATAACTTCTGTATATGAAATACTCTTGTCCAATAGTTTAATCTGTTGTTTATTAAGCTTTTTATTCATGTTTGTGGTTATAAACTCCTTTATTTTATCTTTAGGTTCCATGTTAATGTTATTATGGTTAATTTTGTGAAAGTGATTTCTAAATTCATCTAGTATTTCTGGTATACTAGAAACATTCTTCTTTTTCCTTAGAGAAAAGATTTCTTTGATATGCTTTTGTTTATTCAACCTTTTTGTTTTATTTTTAAGTCTATGTAAGTATTTGGGGCTTATTGAATGAGACAAAAACTTGTATTTCTCTAAAGTTATTTTAACTTTATGAGTTAAAATTTCTTTGTATTTCTCATTTAGTTTGTTTATTTCTTCAATAACTTTCTTGTCCATAATATTTTCTTTATTATTATGTTTATAAGAGTCTAATTTACTTTGAATATCTAACAATTCCTTATCCCAAGATTTCCTTTTATTATAATACCATCTGATACTTTGTCCATATAGATATGATTTTAAGGCATCCCAAACATAAACAATGGAGACTTCAGGAGTATTATTTATGTCTAAAAAATGTTTTACTTCTGAAAGTATATATTCTTTATAGTCTTTTAGTTGAGTTAAGTATGCTGGTATCCTTTTGATCTGAACATTATGAGTATTTTTATCATGAATTCAAAAACAATTGAATTATGATCAGATATAGGACATGAAATGATTTTGGAATTAATTAAATCTGTTACCATCTGGTTAGAAATAAAGACCCTATCTATTTTTGAATAAGTTTTGTATCTGTTAGAAAAAAAGGTGTATGGTAATGACTTTGAATCTATCTGATTATTAATATCATTCAAATGATAAGAATTAGCAAAATCATTTAAATGTTTTGCATTAGATGTAATTCTTCTTTTCCCTATAGTGGTAGTATCACTTTCAT
>NC_056738.1:495172312-495244812 GCF_019279795.1 Protopterus annectens
TTCAAAAATTAATTTTTTAAGTAATTAATTCCTGTCAGTGTAATGAAATTGGTGGAGCTGAAGAAATCTGCTGCTATCCTGTGTTCATCCTTGGCCACGCCCCCCTGATGAACTCATCTCTGAAGTTTGTTGCAGTCTTCAAACTTACCAGTAGGAAATGCCATGGACTCATTATGAACATCTTGTTCTGTTTTATAAGCCAGGGACAAATAATTCCTGATTATCTTATACACTGTTACTATTCATCCAATAACTGAATACATTGGTTCTTTTTTGTGAATCTGAAGGCACTTGACTGTATCCAGAAAGCCTTTACCAGGTAGATAGTAAGGCTCAGACAGATGTGATATAGTAGAAGACTTGAGCACCTTTCACTCTATTCCATAGGGTATAGATTACTAAGCGGGGATTAAAAAATAATTCACAAATATTTACAAGACAAGGTTATGGCTGCCAGTTTGGGCATTGAATTAATTAAATACTATGTCTTTACCAGAAATAACAGCTTAACCGTTATTTATTGTTAATTCTTTATTAAAAGTTTTCTTTTTTCCATCATAGAGCAGCAAGGTTATGGAATTCCTTACCCTTATACATAAGAGGTATAAATGATATGAAGAGATATATGAAGCTATTGGATTCCTGGTTTAAGAACATTATCTATGCACCTAGAAGGATTATCAAGCAAACTCTTAAATGGCCTATATAGGCCCTGAATCTGGATATAACATTACCAAATCATTGAATCATCTGAATCTTACTTCACTGCTGTTCTACTGTTACCAAGTTGCTATTGAGCCATTAATCCAGCTCACCTGGCTTAAAGTTATATCTAATAAAGCCATATACTTTAAATCCTGTTCTGCTTCTAATGGCTATAGAAACCCTTCTTGGGGGCATGAATAACAGCTATTGCATCAGATAAAATATTAATAGAATTTCCCCATGCTAAATTGTCCAATACAGTAAATAATTTAGATTTACTATGTAAAGAGTCAGCAGGATTGTGACTATTCTGGCTGGTAACTTTTTACTGAAGCACTTGTAACTGTATTCTTATTATTATGCTTGCTAGGAATATAAGGGACTTTTGCATGTCATAAAGTTTTAAAGCTGCCTTGAGGAAATAAGTATTTATTTATTTTTTATTTTATTTTACATTTTATTTTACATTTGTTGACCTGGCTAGTCTAATTGGATATATGTCCATTTTCAGTAGAAGCCCGGGGAGAAAAGCTCCACATAAAACAAACAGCACATTAAAAATTCAGTTGCAAAACATTAAACTTCAATTAAAGATACTAAGTATATTGCAAATAGCTGTGAAAGATTTGTGCTTTTTAATATTGGCTGTCATAGTAACATCGGAAGCAGCATACTACTGCAGAAATATAACTTCCACTTTCTATACTTGTATATACACTTAAGTAAAATCAGACACAGTGCCTTTACCTTGTACACTGACTATGTCAGAAGACAATATGCAGATTTATTTACAGTATTATTCATATTCAATGCTTTAAAGATAACTTCTGATAAAATAATACATTCAGCGCCAACAGTAACATTCCCTACTAGCAGCCAAATTAATGCAAGAAGCACCATCCAAGACCACTCAGCACCTATATTGCAAGCACCTAAAGCAAAACTCCAATACATAGATCACTGTTTCTCTTTACTAGGCCCAAAAGTCAAAACTCCAATACATAGATCACTGTTTCTCTTTACTAGGCCCAAAAGTCAAAACTCCAATACACAGATCACTGTTTCTCTTTACTAGGCCCAAAAGTCTAAGGCTCTATTTCCTTCCACACTAAAGAAACATCTTCCCAACAAAAATTCCATTCACAATTGAAAGCACATTTACAGGAAATGGATAAATACCAATGCCATATTTCCAATCACATTGCCTAATTCCACCACAGTCTTTCATAGCCTATGTACTTTAATGCCAACATCTCTCAACTATAGCCTTTTCAACTGTATAGCCTTCACTAGATGTGACTCTGTTGCATTTAACTGTACACACACACACACAGAGATATACATATATATGTATCTGTGTGTCTATATGTACATGTGTATGTATGTATGTATATATATATATATATATATATATATATATATATATATATATATATATGTGTGTGTGTGTGTGTGTGTGTGTGTGTGTGTATATGCGCATGTGGAGGTTTACTATCAAAATGTAGACGTGCAGTTAGACAAACACTGCAATATGGAATGTGTGTTGGCTGATTCCCGTATTGTCCAACTGCAATTCAACAACTGTCATTTAGTGAATGCCACTGTGCATTCGCCCATATGAGGTCAACATTACGAATACAGATTGCTGTACAGTGCAGATCAGGAAATGTACCCTTTTCCTCATTGTAGTGCAATCTCAGAGTTGGAATATATAATTTGTAAGGGGTGTGGGGGTGCAGTGGGGCTTGCTGCCGTCCCTGCAAAAATTGTGAATTAAAGTGATGTGCAGTACTGAACTGCGTACGTTCGTACTGCTAGAAAGCAGGCAGATAAGTGGTAGCAGGTAAATCCAAAAAACGGAATGGAGTCCACTGGCAAGTATATACCAACGCAGAATGGTAAAAACAGTCCATTATTAGAATAAAAACGATTATCAGTATTCACCAACGTAAAATAATAAGCGCTTTCGTCTCCAATTATACAATTCAGGAGACTTGATCAAACAAGAACTGAACATTAAAGCAGAGTTTAAATACTAAAAACACTGAAAATCTCCCTCCCAAATGACATCACTTCCTGGCAGAGCACAAAGTTCTAATTAAAGAAGCAGTGTATCTTCCTGGCAAAGCACGTATATCACGTATAAGTGGTAGCAGGTAAACTTTCGGTAATGTCGAAGCTATCGGTTCGATCTTTTCAAACTGATATGTTTTTGATATGTGTAGCTAATTAGTATTCTGGAATTTGGAATTTTTTTGATGTCTGTCTATAGAATGTGTCATTCGAGTTTTTGATAGTAAACCATATATATATATATATATATATATATATATATATATATATATATGTGTGTGTGTGTGTGTGTGTGTGTGTGTGTGTGTGTGTGTGTGTGTGTGTGTGTGTGTGTGTGTGTGTGTGTGTGTGTGTGTGTATGTATGTGTGTGTGTATTTGCAGGTCAAAACAGCGAATACTCATATGAACAATCACTTTTTGCAGCTGTGAATAACAGCAAATGTTCATATTGGAAAGCACTGTTTTCAATGAAGTTTTTGCCGGCAGCATTTTCTCCAGGATTGCTGTGCAGTCGGGATGCAGAGTTGGAGTCCATAACTCAAGCCATACTGCGCCCCCCCCCACAGTCACTCACACACACACACACACACACACACACACACACACACACACACAAACACACACACACAACCCTGGCAAAAAAATTAAAAAAAATTTTGATTTCTGGTGTTTTCAATCATTTTAGATTCAATCTTTAATGTTTGATGAGGCACTGTTTTTTTATATATATATATATATATATATATATATATATATATATATATATATATATTTATTTATTTCAGTTTGATTACCAGGGAGGTCCACTGGGCATTGGTAGCCCGTTTTCAGTGGAGGCCCGGGGAGAAAAGCTCCAAAACAAGGAATTACAACCATTCAAATATTTTGTTTACAAAAAGTAATTTCAATGAACATGCAAAGTCATAGGCACTCTGAATTACAAAAATAATTCTAATTAATTAATAAATAATTATATTCTGTATAATTGTACCTGTGCATGGTGTATTTCTGTAATCTCAGACTTTATTTTAATTTTTATATTTCTGGTTTCATTTGTAATTGTCAAATTGCAATACTTTTCTGTAATAGTCTCTCCTAGGCTGAAACTGAAACTGGTCACTTTTGATTATAGCTTCACTTAACTAATTCAACTAAATAAATGCATAAACAAATAAATAGAGAATGAATAAATAAAGCTTAAACTCATTACATCTCCTTTGAATCACAAGTCTCTGATCAAAAATTATTTCTAGCAGTCTTGTTTACTTTTCAGCTGCACCCATAAACGTTTAGCTTTTGTACCATGCAGTGTGCTATTACACCAAAATCAAAGATGCACAACATGGCTTCAATTCATGGAACCAGTAAAAAGGCATGGGATCATATAGTGATGAGCAAATAAAGAGGTGTAGTCAAATATGTGCATGCAAAGATACTGTGCAAGCAGGTTACAATTCATAATCCACAAAATTGAAGAAACACAAGTAGTTACATCTAAGGTCAAGGGCAAAAGACATTATGAAATTTGTGCACTTGAAACTGATGCACATGGTTGGAGTAAAAGCACCTATAGCACATCAGCCCTTAATGTCATTAGGAAGCAGCAACATTCACCCCAGAGTGTGGTACAGCCATAGGTTGCATGGTCAGAAATGGGAAAGGCAGAGGATAATATACCACCAGAGAAAGGAGCGGCAGTAATATCCACCCGAGAGTGCGGTACAACCATAGATCATGGTGAGAATTGGCAAAGCCAGATGATAACATACCATCAGTAAATGGAGCAGCAGTAACATCCATAGGAATTGTGGTGCAACCATATGTGGCATGGTCAGAAATGGGATAGGCAGATGATAACATACCATCAGGGAATCCAGCAGCAGTAATATCCATCACAGAGTGTGGTACAACCATATGTGGCATGGTCAGAAATGGGATAGGCAGAGGATAACATACCACCAGAAAATGGATAAGCATCTGATGGGCCAAGTTTGAGTTGGCAGAGATATTACATGTGTGTTGGCAAACATGTGTGGCCCGCAAAATGGATCTGGGGAATGGCATGGACTTCCTGTACCACTGGATAACAAAGAAGTGCTTATTATTCTAGCTATGGAAGCCTTTCAGAGACAAACAGGGAACACCTGGAGTATATCACACAGATCAGCTGGCAGAATATTCAAAACATTTCTCATTACATGTCTGAGCATAGTTCCTCTAATACTGCAGGTGTAAGAGCTGCCATTATGCATGGTGTCTATGATATTGCTCATGTCTCCAAATTTCTGGGAGCTATAGACTGCAGACATGTGGCAATAAAGGCCCCAACAGGTGTCCATGGATAGAGTTATATCAACAGGAAAAGCTGCCATTCCATCAACTGCTAGGCATTATGCAACACACAGGTGTTGATAACCAACCCTGACAATACCATGGTTACTAAATGTTGTGTACAAGTCACCTATATCACCACTTCCAGCACAGTGATAGTCTACATAACCATCTGGTAAGAAAGTGCAGGCACATGCCCTGCATAGCTACAGCCTCAAACACTATGTACTCTAATCTGACCCTCCCTTTCCCCTTCTGTGTTTCAAGCTACATGAGACACCCACAAGAGCCCTGGCTGATGATGCTCTTAAGGAACCCCATAATATTGCCACAAGTGTCCATTCACAAACTCAGAACATAATGAATTGCAGTAAGCCCCTGACACTGACTGTAAATTATCTACATGATGCTATGCTACATAAGATCATTAGGAAGCAGGCATCCCACCCTCAGTCCCAGAAAACTCTGGGCATGCAACATCAGACCGTGTCACAACTACCACAAATATAACCTCCAGCAGTGATAACAGTGATGATAATGACAGCCAGGAATCTATGTCCAAACCACATATTCCCGGACAGTGTTGTGTGCAGTACATGGCAGCTCAAGTGAAATGGCAATATCCAATCCACCTCTGTGGCCCCTGACAAGTACATAGTGGCAGTATAGTGTCACACATAAGAAAGTGATGCATGCAGGCTTATTTAAAGGTTATGATGGGCAGTACATGATTGAATGACACTGCATCCATCATCTGCACTTACACCATGCAGGGTGGAGAGTAGTGTTCAGTTGTGATTGCAAATACACTTAGAGGGAGTACTTATGGGCCAATGGAGATGGAGGTGTGGGTCTTAGATGGGGGGAATATCTGTATCATATATAACTCTATGTCTGTGGACAATGTGGGTTAGCCACTACATGACTGTACTGTGAGACAAACGTGATGGCTGAATGTGGCAAAACTAGAGTCCCTTACAACACTGTAGCAGTACTGTTGGCACATGGCCTATATGGGATCTGACACTGAGGTGTTCTGCTCATGAAGGGTCTGTCTGCGACCACCCATGGTGTGGAATGACAGATGTTGATAGCCATAGTCTCTCAGGGGAAGACCGTGCTCACTGTTATAACCTCCCTAGGCAGCGACTCTGAATATGCAGATGCCCCTGGTCATTGACAGTTCTGCCAGACAGAGCAGTGGGAGTGACTGTCACTAGCTGCCACATGGAGGTGTAGATTCCTCCAAAGTGTGCCACCATGGACCTAATGAGATTTATTTGAGCACTATCCCTGGTCTTCACTGTCTTCGGGAGGCAAAGACACTGCAAAGTGACATCCTCATGCATGCCATGCAGCACACAGTCATCTCTATGTCAGCATTTATAGCTGCACACCACAGCCACACTATAGCACTGCATATCTGTTGACTAGTAACAGGTGCTGCCCGAATATCAAGAACTGGTTGGAACACCAGATAATCTACTGTAAGGCTGGAACACAAACACATCAGCTACAGTGAGTACATATAGAGCTGCAACTCAATGGGCAGTTCTGGTGCTTCTGTCAGGCATGGGAAGCTCCCACTGGTAAGAATGTCATACCACCATGCTAAGTAGACTCTAGCTCAGGTGTAGGTGAGGCCACATTATCATCCTTGACAATAGGTATAGAAACATGTTGTGGTAGACACATAGTGACAATATTTATCCTGTGACTGTAATTCAGTGTGTGTCTCAGCATCATTGGAAGAGCCCATGTAAGTGCTTTTCTCAGCCTGATGTATTGGAAGATCATCTACAGGTGTCAAAGTAGCAGTGGTATGGTCTTTGAATAAACAAAATAAGACATAATAAACTGATTCTGACTCCTTTTACAACATATTAGCCTGGGTGGTATATGCATGCAAATGGTATGTAGAAAGATGCAGGTATGCAACATAGACATACTTGTGTTGGTATTCTACTATGCCTGAATACCCAGTGTACCTACTGGAACATGTGCACTGGTATCTGTGTTCTCCATTTAGCTGCATGTGTTATGTTCTTGTATAATATGTGTCGCATGGATACTAACCACATTGTTCTTCTTGTGAGATATGTTTAGTTTGGCCAGTCCCAGATCCTTTGTTTACTCCACCATATATTATCATGTTCTCATAATCTATATACAGTGATGAAAAGAGTGCCTCATCATTTATGTCTTTTGCACTTGGAGGTGACCCCATCTTTTGCTGACCTGTCTGCTGCAATGCTGCATGCCTTTTTGTTTCCGACTGTATCATGTTATCAAAATGCTTCTGACATTGTTGCATCATGCAATTCTTTTCACTCACTGAAATTATGTCACTAGCCACTGTATCCCACACATTGCCTAGAATAGTCTCTCCAACTGGCACTGTCCATAATGTCCTGACTGCCTGCATCATTCTCCTGAAGTCATCTAACTTCTACATTCTACCCACTAGGAAGGCCAAGAATACACTATGATAAGATGAAACAATAGTCATACACCACAACTGTCCAGGAGCAGTAGTCTGCTAATGAGAAACATTAGGATTCCTTGGCTATACCTCAGTACATAGCTGTACAGACAGAAGAATACAGTGGAGGCCACAGATATGGTGTAGACATTGGGGTATACAGGCAGTAACCACAGGCAGTAGTAAGCATACATGTGCATATGTACAGCTCTGGTAGGTAACACAGAATAGCCACATAACTGTATGGGTGATTAGAGAGCTTTTCAAATAGCATAGATAGGTAAGTATGGGGTAATGATGACAGAGGATGACAGGGTTTCTCAGTGCAGATAGCTACAAGGTGCTCCTTGGTGTAGACCAGCTTAATGTATTTGTAGATCAAACAAGACATTGGGGTAGAGGCATTTTTATTGTTCTGGGCTGCATTCCCACAGATACACACAAAACACACACACACACACACACACACACACACACACACACACACACACACACACACACACGTATATCAGTTACACCATTGATATATATTGGTAGAGGCTGCAGTGAGCCACTGTGTTGTACATTACTGTTATCAAAGGCACACTGTTTTGACCATATTGTATTGCCAGTCAAAGGCTCACATGACATGCCTGCGGCACTGTTGGCCAACCTCTTACCAGAGTACTGTGGGATGCTATGTACCTCCTCTGGGTTCTGACCTGTGGAAATGCTGCTTCTGAGCTTCCAAATACATTTGCAATCTGCTGAATTACTAGTACTGCTCTTGCCATGCCCTTGCTGCATATTTGTTCATCTATGCCATCTCTGAAACAAAAATCACAAATAAGAACCATTTTGACTACTTTGCACAGATTAAATGCTAACAAGGCTAGATTCCACAAATGTCTATGAATCACTGTATTTCACTGACGTGCATCAGTGACATGTAGCCACATGCAGTGTAGGCATGATCCACTAGCTCCACTAGATGCCTTGCTATGCATTTCCACTCATACATGTGGTCTGGGTATGTACGTGCACTACACATTATTCAAAGTCAAATTTAAACGCCTGCCATTTTGTTTGGCTGTATATTCCTGGTGATGCTGCTGATGCTAGTCTCCCACGGAGATGCTGGTTTCCCAAGAAGAGCATCTGCCTGGTATGCAAACAAACAAGGTTCATGTTGTACATCTTGCACAGTCAGCTCTGGGAGTGACTGATGAGACTCCAGGCAGGTCCATTTCATGAGGTGGATGTGCCTGGTATGACCTGGCAGAGCATCTGGCAAGGGCTACCAGTACCCCACAAAGTGGGCAGTAATGCAAGTAGTGGTACAATAAATTGCCATGCTGCTGCCCTGAAGGTCTAAGAAGCACAGGTGGGGCAAGAACACTCCAAATGATATAGTAACTGTCTTCCTTTTTACTTTGTTTCTTAATGTGTTTTTAATCTGTGTTCTGTCTTTCAGAGTACTTTTCTTAATAAAGTGGACTTCCCCTGTGAGATACCAAGATACACCAGTTTGGCAGCTGAGGGTATCTGTAAGTTTGCTGTGGGTGTTGTTGTTGTGGTTGCCCAATATGCAGGTGTAGGATTATGACCACTATTTCATGTTACAACACATATCTGTTTGAGTATTGTTTCCACTTATGGGTACCATCCTTACATGTAGTGGTGTAGCAGCTTCAACTAGCTGTGGGCACCCTCACAGGCTTCTGCTTCACTGCACATTCAAGTGTAGTTAGTGATTTTTACAGGCTTTCGGCACCATCTCAAGCTCCTGTTTCACTGAGCATACTTGTGCAACTGTACATTTAGACTGTTATCTGCATGTCACTCTCATGTGTCTTATGGCTGGTATGGCTGTCAGCACAGGCAGAATGAGAAGACAATGTTACTCATTACTGCAGGAGGTAGCAAAGATATTTGATGCAGTGGGTTGTGTGGGACTTTTACCCTCTCACCTGTACTTATATAATTTCTACTTTTCACCATCACCAATAATGTCACCTTTCTCTTTCTGTCTTACTACTGAAGGTCTTAATGCCACATCAGGCATCACCCAACAATGCCCCTGTTGATGAAGCAGCAGAACTAGGTGATAGGGGTGGGAGTGCCTTGCCATCCCAGGCAGGTAGACTTCCAATATCACCCAAGCTGGAGCAGATGGCAGATGCAGCACCTGGCTGAGCAGTGACAGCCACTTCAGCAGTAAAACTGCAGACTCACTAGACTGGATGGTTTCTGCCATTGGGCAACTACAGACTGGTATGGTCCATATCTCTGGCTACCCCAAGACAGGACTTCCCTGTACAGTCTCAGTAACATTCCTCTGAGCCAATCAGCAGCTGACATATTGCCCATACCCCTCCTTACCCCTATCCATTTGTCAAGGTATGGTCAGCAGGCATACAGTCCACATACTTCCCTTTCCCCATTCTATTATTTAGGAACAGGCAGCTGGCATGCAGCCAGTCACCCTCTCTGTCCTTATCCATTCGTTTGCCCTATCATTATCTACTTCTCTGTATTCTATGTGCTCGCCCAATGTGTACCTGTCACTCCCTGTTTGTTCTGTTACAAGTTTGCTTGTCTCCTCCCACTGCCTCCAGTCCCCTTCCCTCCCCTGATTTTCCTTGCCCTCCTCCCCTTTCACCTTTCTCATCATGTCTTCTCTCGCTCTCCCTCCCTCTGTAAATATATGTATATGCACATATACACATATTGGTCACCCATACCTACAAAACATCTGTACCCATTCTCTCATCTCACTTTCTCTTTGTTTTTCTTCTGTGTCCACCTCCATTTGTTATACATTATGTTTCCCATAGATGGATTCTGAGGTATGTTATGCAAGTAACTAATAGTTCTGTATGCCTCTCAACTTCTTTATGCAAGAATTCTGGACAATGCCAAAAATAATGGGAAGGCAAAGACCCAAAAAAAGTTATTAAAGCAAACATTTTTTTGTATTAACATGCATTTTCTGAACAATAAGACTATTCCTGGGTGATTTACCAGAAAATCAAAACATTTATTAAGGACAGGGTAAAAATATGAGGCGAAAACCAGGGATGTTCTACAAATTTTGTACAGCTGAGAGCTATGTACTTTTGAAAATTCCTATAATTTGTAAAGCATCACTAAAACAGTTATTTTGTACGTTGCACCCTTGTATTAATTTCAGTGGATTCAGTCTTTTACTACTTACATTCTCTGTCCACATTGTCATTTTTTTTCATTTTGCAGACGACAGCAGATCACCTTTTATTCTACAGAATATTTCTGTTCATCATCTCAAGAATGCATGAGGCAGGGCCAGCACCACTTATGTTTCTCCCTTCTATTCATCAAGCATTACAAGTTTTATCTGTTCTTTTATCTTTATACATAGTTCCTCTACAGCATATACAACAAATCTTCATGACAAGCTCAAGTACGATCTTTAATTTTAGAAGTTTTAAAAGGAAAACCCTACTTCTAGAAAAACATATTCCTAAAAAGGTTAATGGATGTGCATTTTGTAAGAGGGAAGAGTAGATAATGCCAGCTGCAAATCAACATACACATGCTTTCATGCCCATCTATATTTTTTATACAAGCACAACAACCCACAGGCTGTTATGAAACTGAAATTTTCCATGAATATATATTAGTCTTAATCAACTAGAAGTTGAATTTGTTTCACGCACCAGAGAATTCCCAATGGACTGGAATCAAACTGATATAAATTCAATTAGATACAGTACAGCACAAAGCAATGCACTATTACTGTGATGCCCAGTTGAAATTTATTGAAAGATCTTTGCCATTTTATTAAAGTTTTTGATACATTTTCATCTCTTGATTATGGCATTTTTATGAAAGTTATCTCATACAGGATTGCAGCTGATAATATTTAATCTTTGTTGAATAAAGTTAACTGTGAGAAAATTTGAAGTGACATGTTCCTCATTAAGTGTTCATCTGACTAGCCTCTATGAATAAATATGTATTCTAAATGACTATGAAAGGTCAGAGAGAGGGAACAAAATATTGCCATATCAGATCAATGGCAGATTTTACTCATTTAAATTTCACATTTGTGCTTAATGCTGGATAAGAAATTCCCAGGATACAATGCACACCCACATCATGAATTTTAAGAATATTGTCAAATATAATAGATAATTCCTTTTAAAAAGAATTAAAAAATCTTATTACTGTCAAGACAGATACAGCAAGCTGTGAATAAATGCATGCATCCTTTAGACATAATACTAATTCTCTTGTTCACAGTGTGCAGCTAAAATCAGTAGACCCATCTCACCAACCCTTATTAATCTTCAAAACAATTATATTACGTATGTATACACCCACACTTCCCGAACACATATATAATATATATATATATATATATAGATATATATATATACATACACACAGATAGATAGATATAGATATCTCTTTCTATATCTATCTAATATATATATATATATATATATATAGATATAGATAGATATAGATACATAATACAAAAATCAAAAAAGTATCAGTCCACAGGAAATGTAGAGAAAACCATAGTTTATTTAGTACTTTTGTTCCTTATAGAAATAACTTCATCAGAATGAAAGTAAACAACATAAGCACCCACTTTAAGTAAATACATTGTAAATTCATAACATATGATAGGCTACTTGTTCAGTCTATTATGCCTTGCTTTTAAAATAGGTGTAATAAACAAATGCTCATTCAAACCAAGTGGTTTGGAGTTCACTTTTAAATTAGGAGATTTTGATACTGCTTTTTTAGATATTTTTTAATATAAGAATGTGGACAAGGGGAGCAATTAATCTGACTTGCACAGGAAAAGTTATTTTTTGAATGGTTACCTGTACTTTGACAGTGTACACACATTTGTTCAGAAAAAAAGTCTTGGAAAAGAACAGAATATACATTTCTCTAGGGTGATCTCAGAAGATGAAAATAATTTGTGTATAGTATGACCACCTGAGAACAATGTTTACCAATAGAAAGATCCTTTTGTTGATTGATGAAAGGTCAGTCTTGATTAAATCCGGTAAAGGCGACAAATATGCATCTATTCTGACTAAGCCATTGGAGGACAAAATTCAGAACAAGACTGACAACTTTTCCAGAACTACGGTTCTGCAACATTCTACTGACTCAAGGAGGGATTGTGGGACATTATGGTGAGGAATTGGGACTTGTTATTAAGAACAACCCAGACCTTCAGGGTCAACTCCCAGTTTAATTTACAAATCTACCCATAACATCAAAAGCATTTTTCAGTGTAGTAATATTAAGTGCACTAACAATGGAAGAATGGGTACGTGTGGAGCTTGTTCTTTCTGTGGTTTTATACTCTAGGGGCTAAATGTGATTGTGCATAATTATCTTAAAGTAACACCCTGTGAAGGTTGCTTCAACTTCAGTACTAGTGTGTTGTCAGTATCGCCCTATGTTTACATTGTCCAGCATTTTATGTCGGTAAAACAGTATATAGATTGAGCAATCGCTTATATGAACAAGGAACACTTTAGAAATATCAGGAAGTTTAACAGCACCAATGCACTTCCTTATATGTAAGGATTTTAAAACGTTTTTTTTATTATTTTTTCTATGTGAGAGGGGTAGACAAATGCAAAAGAGGTAGGGAGTGGGAAACTTTGCTATAAAACAGAAAAATGCACTGGCAGATTTTACTAAATGCTGAAATTCCACCTGGTATGAATGAGCATTTGTCTAGTACAACTATTTTAAAAGGAAAGCATGACAGACTGAACAAGTAGCCTATCATATGGCATGAATTTGTCATGTGTTTATTTAAAATGGATGGGTATGTTATTTACTTTCATTCTGATGAAGTTCTTTCTACAGGGAACAAAACCATTAAATAAATTGTGGTTTACTCTACTTTTCCTGCAGAGTGATATTTTTTGGTTTTGTGGAATTTCAGTCATATTGAACACTTTTGTTCTTTCTGTGTCTTTTTGAGTTTATAAAAATATATGTAAGTGAGGCAACTTGTCTAGCAGGAAGGATAATATAATGCCAGGAATCCTAATAAGATGTCTCAGAATGTCTCAGAGGAAAAGAATCTTATAAAAATAATATCCCTTAATGAAGCAAACTGAAATGTTTAAGAAATGGGTCATATTTGCCATCTACTTTACTGATAATTTTTTTCATATGAACAATTTGCTTTATTAGAACTTTTTGTGAATATGTGATGGATTAATAATTTATGCAACAGTCTTTCATTTCCAAAGTAGCACATGACAACATAGATTTTTAGGTGTCAAACTAAGCATAAATGATAAAAACTAAATTGTTTTGAAAAAAAATACCGTTACTAATGACAGTTTTCTTTGTTAGCAGCTGTCATCCCAGAGCTATGGTAAACAATATTCTTGTGATCAAATACTATGATAGTCAACAGATTTAGAAAAATTAAAACAACATAATGAGTTATACATAGTTTAAAGGTAACCAATGTTCTTCATAATTGAAATGTGGCTGACTGTTATTTAGGGACATACTGTCTGCAGACTGTCAGTGCCAGAACATTCTTCTTATAAGCCAGTCCTGGCACAAAGCTCATTAGCAGGAGTGGTATGCAAATTATCTGTCTGATAATGCTACTCAGAATTCAAAAACAGTCAGATTCTGTACAGCAAGGGTCAGATGCACAAAAAACTTTGTATGTACTTTGAAAGACTGTCATGTCATAGAAGGTGTGGTATGACATCTGTAACCTTTCTGGTACTATCCATGATGTCAAAAGTCAACTATTTCTGGAGTAATGAGGCGCTATGCCACATTTGCATGCAGTACATACCTTTCACTGTCCAAGATATAGCAGAATATGATGAAAATGCATCTCTTTTCAGAAATCCTTCATTTGCACTGCTTTTATGGAAACATAAATGAAAAAAAAATCTACAATTTAGAAAACACCATCGATTCATGGGTTTATAGTTGATTACTAGGCTAATGACTCCATGGGCGTTATGAGCCTAACCATGCTTCCCAAATGTATCTGACAAGTTTTGATACTCTAGTGTTATTTTAAGGGGTATATGTAGATTTCGGCATTGATGGACATGCATTTATAGCCTGCCTTTGTCTACTAGAGACATTGGTGCCAGACGAGGGGTAAATTACTGATTCCCCATTAACTAGTCCAAGGTACACTTGAATCAGGTCATGACAGAATTCTGCTTCACATAGAACAGAAGCCTGTTCAATAGAAGAGGTAGTCTCTGAGACACTTACATGTCCCTCCAACATGTCCTGTTTATTTTGCAGACTAAGTGAATCATCTGGACCTGGCCAGTACTTGGAGGAGGTGGAAGGTGGGATAATATGTCTATATACAACTAGGTTGTGTTGTGTAATGTGTAAAGTGTTAAAGCCCTGACTGTGATTCAGTCAGTTAATGGCTTGGGTGCATGGGGGGTGAGGTAGTGGGAACAAATGGCCTCTGCTGGCTTGCCCATCCTATGGAAAAGAGAGGTGATTCTTATCAGTTGAATGTAAGCACTTGCTAGTGGAGGTTTGTGAATATTGGGTGCAACATAAACTAAGGATACTAATTTGACCTTAAATCTTGTCTAGCCAGGGATAGTAACCCTTGCTGCATGTCGGTAAGAACATACATGCACAGGAAGATGGCTTATGAGTGTCTATATTATGAAACTAAGGACTGATTGTAGATGCCTCATAGCCCTCACTCACAATGAAGCTGGTCAATAGATGGAGGGAGAGATATGTAGTTTCATGACCTAAGGATAATTAGGATCCATCCTGAAATACAGAAGTCCCTGTCTTGACAGGTAAAGCCAGATCTTTCAGGTCACTGGGATGAGGGCACTCTTCTCCTATTGATATGTGACAAAAGGGAAGAAGGCAGAGGCACAAACCCCTCCATGGTTGCATGAATAATAGCCTCCAACATTTCCCTCTCACTTGTTGCATGCTCCCTGCATTTGAGAATGTATAGGCTCAGGACCTATGGGTGTGATAGTTAGCAGGCACAGAATGAACAATGACTTTAATAAAAAATAAATAAATAAACAAAACATCAGACTATTTACTGTAGACCATGGACATAACAATATGGGGTGGAGCAGAAGGTTATTGACAGTGAATGCTACTGGTTTAGAAGGAAGGTAAGAGTGGAAAGGGACTTGGATATGACAACTGGTGAGGAGTTGACAGAGTGAGGAGGTAATGGTTCTGCTCATGACAATGGAGGAAGGTGAGTGATGGATCAGTATTGAATAATACTATTACCTGGGAAATGACGGCAGCCAGACCACTCACCTTCTTAGTGTAAGAAATCTGGCAAAGCCTAAAGTAATGGGGAAAAAAGGCTCAAAAATATGGACAGATTTTAAATATTGCTCTTATAAACTTAGAGAGTTGCTAAAATAACCAAA
This sequence comes from Protopterus annectens, assembly GCF_019279795.1. Taxonomy (NCBI): domain Eukaryota; kingdom Metazoa; phylum Chordata; order Ceratodontiformes; family Protopteridae; genus Protopterus; species Protopterus annectens. Next base: position 495,188,334 of record NC_056738.1, read on the forward strand.
AAAACAGCTGCAAAACGTGGAGCAAGTAACACAAACTTGTAGGAAAAACCACCTTTAATAACAAAGCAAAGCTTTCGGGCAGAACCCTTCTTCAATACTAATACAATCAAGTCTGCATACTAGAAGCTTATATACAGGTCTAGAAGTCACATGATTAGCAGCCAAGAATCATGTGACGAACAAGTCTTAAAGTGCAAACAACATAATAAAACTTTAAAAAAATCAATTAATAATATTACGTAATCTAGTTAAAATTGGTTTTAAACTGACTTTGCTGTTAATTCCTGGATGTGAATCAGCAGCTAGTCTTAAAATCCATTCAAATTCCTTAGTCTCAAGGCGATTATTCAAATCTCAAATCAATAACTCTAAACTTGCTAAAATAACAGGATTTGTGTTAGCTTGCATTTTATGAAGGCTATTAAGTCTGCAACTCCAATGTGCTTCATTATTTAGTGACTTCAATCCTCAGTGATTTAACAGAAAAACACACTTTTTATGAGGAACAGACTAACAACATGAGGCAAAAATATGGACATTCTGCATAAATCTGGACAGTTGAGAGGCATGATGGGAGCACAACTTCTAACGAAATAAAAAGTCATTGAAATCTGGTAAAGCTGCTTCAGCTAATCAAATATCAGCTGATCGAAATTTACTAGCTTTGCCAGTACAAGATCACAGTACAATGGAGATTAGAGAATATGCCCTTTTCCCCACTGTAGTGTGGTGTTAGAGTTAGTATATATATATATATATATATATATATATATATATATATATATATATATATATATATATATAAAATTAGCAGGGGGTGTGTATCGGTACTTTGGTTTTTGACAATTAGGTTTTGATCATTGCAGGATCAACTAATTATTTTTGACAGAAGGTCATGCTTCCAAAATTAGTAAGTCCGAAGAAGGAGTGAAGATCAATAAATATTACTGTTGATGGGAATATAGCACAAGTATGACTAAGGAGATTGTTTTCATGACTTCTAATGCTAAAGGGATATAACACAAGGAGGAAGGCAAGACAGGGTTATGCTTAAATATTACTGCTACCAGTACATGACAATGGGGGTGGGATGGATTGGCATTGTTTATAAATGAATACTACTGATTCTACAAATGTGACACATAGAGGGAGAGGAAGGTTATTATTGAATACTACTGTTGCTTATGTCATGAGATGAAGGGTTAAGAATGGAGGGGGTTATTCTTTAATGTTACTGCTGCCTGGCATATTACAGTGGAGAGGGGGAGGAGGATGGTGGTTATTGTTTTTCATATAACAATGGAGAATGGGAGGAAGATGGTGGTTATTGTGTCTTCATATAACAATGGGGAGTGGAAGGAGGATGGGTTGTTACTGTCTCTTCTTATAACAATGGAGAGGGGGACTAGGATGGTGGTTATTGTCACTTTATATAACAATGGGGAGAGGGAGGAAGATGGTGGTTATTGTCTCTTTATATAACAATAGGGAGGAGGGTGGTGGTTATTATCTCTTCATATAATAATGGGGAGGGGAGGAGGATGGGCAGTTACTGTCTCTTCATATAGCAGTGGGGAGGGGAAGGAAGATGGTGGTTATTGTGTCTTCATATAACAATTGGGAGGGGGAGGAAGATGGGTGGTAATTGTCTTTTCAAACTGTCACTGCTAACAGGACAATAGAAGAGTGGGAGGCAGAGAGAAAAGGATTTTATGTTTTCTTCTGTCTGTTACCATCTCCATCCTGACAGGTGCTTCCTTTCCCAAAAATAAGCTAGGGGCTAAAAGAAATCCCAGTCTTGTTCTCTTTTCTGCCACTATGCACTTCATAAGGCTTCCTTAATCAATATTTGAATACCTGTCTTATGATTTAAAGCTCATACCCATTCCACAAACCTATCTTCAGGGCCTATTTCCTGTAACAGTCAGTGTATAATTCTTCATTCTTCTAAATGGAAGTCATATATAATAGGTTGTTGCTACAGTTCACTGACTGACTGTCATTTAAGCAAAAAAATTAAAAGAAACGTCTTCCACGTAAGTAAAAAGCTATTATGCATTTACAGTACCCTTCTGGTGTGGCAATTAGCACATAGGATCAAGGCGCTGAACTATTAACAAGCTACATCCTTTAGTCAATGGTACAAGGTTTGAGTTCTTCTACCCCCATTTACCTGCTATGTGACTTGTGTGCAAATTACTCAAACAGACAGTGGTCCTGGATCACCCCTAAAAAGAGAAAGTTGTATCCAATGAGCTTACCAGTATTATAAAAGTATAAAAAATAAATAAATAACTCTAAACTTTGTCAAATGCCTTTGCTAAACTGCAGCAAAGAGCAATACTAATTCCTTGTTACAATTCCTATAATAATAATGACCGACAATCATTTAAGCGCCATGATGTTAAATGATTACTGATACTGCTTATGTGTCTATACTGGTACATCTTCTACAATTCCAACTGTGATCCCTAACAGTGTGATCCCAAGACAGATTCATGTCGATCCATCAAAGGTCTTTTCAACAAATGCAAATAAACTGAAACCAGTTCACCGAAACTGCTTCTTCAGTGAACATTAAAACAAGCCCACTCCCTCCCAGAATCATATATACCAACTCCAAGGTCACACAACAGTGAAGAGAAAGGCAATCTCCACTTTTTGTCAAAGGCATTTTCAGCAAACTGGCTTTGGTTTCTTTGCATTCTCTGAAATCACTTTTGATGGATTAACATGATCCCTCCCAAGACAACCATTCCCTTTGCCCAGTCCTTCCCATGGATTTGCCTGCCTTATTCAGCCCTATCCTCTGTACTTTGTCCTAAAATGTTTGCACCAGCCACTAACTCTGTTCACTTAAACAATCTGACCTGACCTCTTCCCATGAAGCATAGTGTCCATTTCTCTAACCCAGCCACCAAAATCTTAAATGTTTTTCCATCCCTATTAATCATTGAAATTATCTAGTACAGTCCCATTTCCATTACATCTTTCTTTTTTTTTGGGGGGGGGGGTTGCCATTCATCTCTGTCTAATCTAATGATGATATTTTCACTGTCTTTTCCATATGTTATACACTTCAGCTGACACAGTCTTTATTGAACTTTTAGTTATTTTATAAAATTCAATGAGATGATAAGAAAGCCCCATTTACTTCACAGTTGTAAGTTTGCACTTGGCCTGTTTTACCTGTGCTAGGGTGTAGCTGCTGTTTGCCTTATCATTCCCTACTGTAGCCAATTACTTCCACTTCCCAAAATTCAGATAAACCTACCTTCTAATCTTCTGCTTTTACTCTTGGCATTATAGAGGTCCACTGAAAACTTGACTTTGGCATCTCTTATCTCTTATCCACTGTCACTACTTGTCCCCATGTTATTCATAATCTTGCTAGCTAAGTGCTTGTTCTATCCTTCCTTAAGTTTTTAAACTGGATACTTGCTTCCCTTATCTCAGTGGGTCTAACAAAATTGTTTCTTTGCATCTCTTTTTAGTCTTTTTTATATCTGCTTCTTCTAGCTGTGAGGGAAGCCCATCCTCTTTCTCCTCACTACCTTTTCAACTATTCTCATTTCCCTCATCCTTACACTTTTGAATTTCACTAATTCAACCATCTATTGGCCTATTTTCTCTTTTTTGTTCCTTTCAAACCTTCTTCACTTGCTACAGCAGCCAGCCCCTCACAGCACTTAACTCAATCTCACAACACCAAGCTCAACATAACTTTGTCTCTGTGACTGCCTTCCGCTATTGTTCCCTTAATCTTATCCCACCTCCAACTTGTTTCTTTTCCCTCGTGAATTGTTGGCAGTACTTACAGAGATACCAGGGTATAATGTAATACTCACTTCTCCCATATCTGAATATCTTTCACCCAAATTTGATGATGCACTTTAATCAGGAACTAGCCTATCTAGCTGATCTTCATCCATCTATTTTATTTTCTCCCTTCTCTTTGTAACCAACCAACCTTCCCTACACCTGAGCTATACAGGAAACTCAAATTCCTTTTTTCTTCAGTAGTAGCCTCCTTAAAGGTGGATCTGGCATTAAGTTATAAAACTGCCCTCACCCGCTCCCCTACAGCCATTCAGTCCACTACATTATGCAGCATCTTCTACTTCTTGAGCTATTTTTAATTACTGCTCTTTATTCTTCCTTCTCACTAGGTAACAGAAGTCTGTTATTGGCAAATCATCATCTTTCATTTCTTATCTATCCTCTTTTCTCCTTCTTTATTACACCACCCATATTCTCAGTCCATCTTGCCTTATGTTTTTCATCTGTTTACCCTGTCCATGCATTGCCATAAGCTATTCATCTTTGAACTTTCATCATCAACTAATTTTTATCCTTTGTGTACACCAAAATTATGTTGTTTCATCATTTTTTTGCCTTCTCCCCTGGTGTTTCCACACTAGCTCCAGCTACAATAATCATGAATGACATTCTTCTCTCTCTCATATGACAACATAGTTACATCTTCCTTCCCTTGCTCCAAAAACTTATGTGTAAGAAAAGTATTGACTTTATTCCTCTCTGCTTCCACACTCTGTTATAAGCCTAATTGCCCATTGCTTATTACCTAATACTAGACAGCTAATAATTGTAAATAGATACTCTCATTTAACCCATGCAAATTGCAAATAAAAAACCCTAAAACACATAAAACCTACTCCTTGATATCATAATTGCAAACCCTGAACCTCCTTTCACATACATAATCACAAACATTTTTTCCATCAGAAAATTCTTGCTTCAGCACACACATATACTGTATATTGTATACTGTTAAGCAGCTATATTCTAAAACTACAGACATATTAAAAGAGAAATGTGGAGTCATTTCCTCAACCTTGACTTGCTGTTTACAAACTAATTTCATTATGACACACACGATGTGTCATTATATCTCATCTAGAAATCGCCTGAGCATGAGACCATCTGATTCATACCTTTTCTCACAGAGGGTAATAACTGCCCTCATTGTCACCAAATTCTCACCTCCTTTGTCAGCTTTCCCCTGTCCTACAGAGCAGCTGTTTCCCCATCAGAACACCTCCTTCTTCTTTTCCAAACTTATTCAGCAGTACAAAAAAAAAACTCTAAAAACCTTCATATTGACTAAAATACACAACATGCCTCTCAACTGTCCATATTTTCACAGAATGTTCAGATTTTTGCTTCCTATTTTGGGTCTCTTCATAAAACTTTGGCTTTCTAGCAAACCACTGTGGACTGAGTCACAAAATATTGACATAAATTTGAGTTTCAGACTTCATATCCTTCAGAAATACAGTCTAGTGCAAAACCAATTCAAACTTTTTAAGTTTAAAACAGCAATATTTAAAACTGTGCCTGGTTTGGGGGCTTTGTCCCACCCATTCTTTCTAGCTTTGTCTACATTTTCTGGCACTTAGAAGCTGACAGGTATGTTACCTCTGCATGTGTTTTCTGCTCACTGATTTGCCCGCAATGCACCGCTGCTGTTTCAGCTCAGCTATTGTGCTCCCCTTTCATTCCTTTGCATTCTGTTACTGTTCCTATTAGACATGTCTCAACACTGAGCAAATAATTATTTAGCCCACTATGTATTCTGACCAGTGAAACCTTCAGCCTTACACACACGTGCTACTCCCTGTGATGTGGCTTCTGCACACAGTAACAGATAGTACCAAAAACCCATAATTCATAACATGTCCTCCTGGAAACATGGGTGGTGCAAACAATTCACACCCAGAAATAAAATGAAATGACAAAATGCTAAACAGCAACAGCAGAAGTTGGCAAAATCTTGAGCAATCAACTTTTCAAGGGACAAAAGCAGATGCAACATATTAGGTCTTGCCCCCTCCCTCTGTTAAAAAAAACTGCAGCAGACACAGCTAATATAATTTGCATGCATCAGTACCTGCAACAGTAGTGATGTAGTAAGGGTGTAAAATTGTGATGACAAGTAAAGTGAGGCTGTTATCCTTAATATAGCCATTGCCACTTTAGGACTACTGTATAGCATTGTTTTAAGAATTTATGTATCTCATGATACACAGTATCTTGACACTTTTACAAGTGTATTACTTGTTTGTCTAATCTGCTGGTGTTTCCTGATATTTCTGATACTGTCTTTTGTTATGACCGGGTAACTAGAGGTTCACATTGTAACATGCTGCCATAACTGGAACATTCTTTCTCAATAAAAAATGAAAATGCCAAGCCAGTTACAAAACCATGCCAACAAGCCAAAGTTTATCCATTAAGCTCAAAGTAAGGCATTTTACCAAAATGTTACTAATGTTAAATAGTTTTACTTCACAAAGTGGTTGTTTTACTGATGTTAAACAGTTCAGACCATGACACCTAAGTTACAAATATAAGACACTAGGCCATTTGATGTCATTTATAAGGCACAGCTGATTAAAGAGGTTGATTCTGAAAATAAAACTGAATGCAATGTTCAGAAAGACTTTTTCTTGGGTTCACAAACTAATGTATCTGATACTGAGGCAGACTGGCAAGTAAAACTTATTAGTCATGGAACTCAAGTGAGATTCAAAATTAATGCAAGGGCTGATGTCACAGTGATGTCATATACAATGTATAGATGTTTCTCAAAGGGTTTAGAGTTGCATGAACCAGAGACTGAAAATTGTAGCCCTGTGGGCAAAAACAAGTGCATTAATAGGCTTCTAGCCATGTCTGAGTACAACAGGCACAAGTCTGAGTTCCGTGCTTAGGTACAGGATGGTTTGTGCATACATAATCTGCTCAGTAGAGCACTGGCATGTGAAATGGTCTTAACTGCCAGTACAAATGCATTTGGTGAAACTGGTTTGATTAATTAAAAAACAGTAAAAGTTAAGTTAAAGCTAAATGCTGTTCCATATGCTTTGACCATACACAGGAAGGTGTCTTTACCTATGCTGTCTAAAGCAGAGACATAATTCAAAAGAATGTAAAGCTTTAACATAACAGAAAATGTAACTGAATTAACAGTTTGGTATGCTCCAGTGATAAACAGAACTGTCTGTGTATAAATCTATGTTGACTTAAAAAGGCTTAATGATGCAGTTGCAAGAGCAAGATTAATTTTACCTATGCTAGAAGACAAAACACTAAAGCTAGCCAATGGTAAAGCATTTTCCATGTTATATGTTTCCAGCGGCTTCTGTCAAATATCACTAGATGTGAGCTTAAATGACCTATTCACTATCAAAAGTAATATGGTCAGATAAGCAGCCATACAGTTTATTGTTATATGTATTTTTGTAGTAATATTTTGCTCAAGGTGTTGTTTTGTGAACAACTGCATCTATCATATTCATAAATGTTGATAATATGCATTGACAGGATTAGTCCATAGTACTGAATGTATCATGTATCGATTATGTACTTCTTATTTTCTCTCTGTTTATGGGGGAGATGTGATGATAAGTAAAGTGAAGCTAATAGAGTTTATATATTTTGTGAATATTTAATGTAGCCATTGCCATTTTAAGTGTATTGTGCAGCATTTCTGTATTAAAAATAATTGTATCTTACCTTATCTTTATCTTGAGGCTTTTGCCAGTGTGCTCATTATGACTGAAATGTTAACATGGTTTTTACACAGCTGTCATTTTCTACAGAATAAAATTCACCTATGTGACCAAAATGATGGTAGTTCTGACACCTCTGACACTAACATTTGCTGTTATTAATCAGAGGTGCACATCATGACAAAAACCCAGATACATATCCTTTCTTTCAGTGCAACCTTTTCTTATTTTGTCCTTCCTTGTCAAGTCCATATTGTTTTACGTATTTGCATTAGAGGTTTGTTTAGTCCAGGGCCAGCAGTCACTTTGTCCTGGGAACCTTCCAGTTATTCACCATGGTTGTCATCATTTGTGATACCTCTTTTTTTATATAGATGATTCCATTTATTTTGCTGTCACTTCGACTTCTCTTCTTGCTGTTGCTCACTCCTAACTTGCTTTCAACAGCTGGGGTCCCTATCTTTCTCAGATTTTGGCCCTGTGACAGTCTGTCCTGGCCCAGCTCTTTTCAGTCATCCCTATATTACTTGGTTCCCTTCAATCACTTCATTGGTTCAGGACTCACTCACATGCCCTCTCCCTGTTTCATATGCATCCTGCTCTGCTGAATTCCATGTAGTCATTTTGATCATATAATTTCCTCCCAGACTCAGTTTCTTACTATCAAAGAATTCACACAGGACTACATCTTGTAGGTTAGCTTCTTCTGAATTCCTGCAAGTCATCTATTTGATAGCTGGCCCCCTCAAAGAGGCATGTGATTGGTCAAGATTCCATCCACAGCCTTCATGCAACGAACTTCAAAACATTGCTCATTCTGGCCAGATAATCTTTTCACTTGAGCTCCAGGTTTAAATGAAAGAGAAGACCACCCTTTATTCCATACTCCCTCATCAATTTCTCACAGGGTAATTTGCCTTCTTTCTGGTTAACAAGAGGGTGGAAAAATCAAATGATACATTTAATATGCAGTCCCTTCTTAGAGATTATTTCATCTATAACTGCAAAATGTCCACCCTTCAGTTGTGTGTTTGTACAACTTAAAGTTTACATGCTGCAGTCCACCGACCTACTTATTTTACCACTCTACATGATGAAAACAGTCATAGTCAGTTTCCAAATCCACTGGGGAAAAGAGGGGTTGGATAAATAACCAGAGAAAAAACTGCCTATGCCACTCTCTTTCACTGACTCTTCAACACCTGGTAACCAGGGATAGAAGCTAGGCTAAATGCCCTAGCACATAAGGTAAAGGAAGGATAATGAAGAGCACGCAAACTGATATAGTGGATTATCTACTGGACAACTCAAGAAAGGAGGGCAAGTGACTGAAGGAGAGAAAGCAATATCAGCATTTATTTATTAATGCTGACACTGCACTCCCTCAATACAGGATGTAGAGAAGATCACTTAAACATCATTTAGGTATGTGAAACGGATGGTAACAGATTAGAAAAAAATTATCTGATGGTGTTGCTTACATGTGGACTAGACCTCTGGGAGTAGAGTGAGAGGGCAGTGGCAAGCAGACTTCTGCACTTGCAGTCATTTTAATAATATATCCACTTGTTTCAGATTCTCCTCCTCTGCCTGAAAGAAAAAATACTTCTCTCTGAAAAGACTACCAAGGTGAAATCTGCACTGATACTTTTACAATCCTAACCTACATTCCTAAATAGCTAATAGCTGATGCCCTCTGCCCATAGGTGGTGGTAGTGGAGGACATATGAGGGCACATGCCCCCCCATAAAAGTGTGTGCCCCTCAAGTGCCCCAGCCCCTGAAATTTAAAAGAAAAATTCTCATCTGGCTGAGCACATACAAGCACATTTCACACTTTCTACCTGTTGACTGTGCCTTTTGAAAAGGACTCCACCCCCATTTAGACATTTCTGGTCAGGTTAGTTGCTCAGAGTCTCACAGCTGGGGATAGAAAGAATCATACCCTGCACCCTTGAGGTACCACATTAAGTGCTTGGTACCTTAATCTTCCACACTGTCAGATCTCCTTGATAACTCAGTCATTAGAGTGTCAGTTCTCATTGTTCAGAAAATGCATGTCCATGCAACACATGTTGTAGTTCTGTTAAAAGTTTAACTAAATTACAGTTGTCTGGCACTTAAGTCACTGAGTTGTTAATGAATTGTTTCCTGTAGTCAAAACTACAAGATTTGAATCCTCCCATCTCAATTCACCTATGGTGTCCTCTGAGCAAGTTTCTCACCAGAGTCACCACTGAAAAAGGACACTTTTTAGTAGGTTTATCTGGTTAACAAATATTATTTAAAATGTTTTCCCCTTTGCCCCTACCCAATTATTTTTGGTTTTGACCAAAATTCTTGAGCAAAGAAATTTTGAATTATTTTGGTCTGTTCTTTGTACAGTATGTGGCTTTCTGGTATTTTTTTGTGGATTACAGTCACTAAATAATGTCAAGCATATGAGTTTTATACTTTGTTGTCCTACAAAAACTGCTTGCTACTGCGATTTTCTAAGTATATAAAAAAAGATTTAAAATCTGTTCCTGATAGCTGAGTCTTTATCTCTGATTCTTTATCTAATAGGTTGGGAGGGCATTAGGGTTTGCAATGTTCTCATGGTAGAAAGCTAAAATACACTTCTTGGCCATTATTTATGTACTTGATCATTCATTTTATTGCAAGCAAACATATGAATGCATGCAGTTGTACAAGCGGCCGTAATTGATGGTCATGAGTGTGTGTGTGTGTGTGTGTGTGTGTGTGTGTGTGTGTGTGTGTGTGTGTGTGTGTGTGTGCACGTGTTTTGTAGCATAAAAGAAGAAACCGATTGCAGTAAACAGGAGCTTCATCATATCAGCCATGTTCTTTGGGTATGAGCCTTGTGTTCTTTACTTTACTGAATGTCAGTGTGACATCCCCACTCTGGGCCAGTAATCAAGGAGCCTGAATCCTCACCACTGACACTAGAGAGGGACATTCACTTGGAATATAAATGGACACACTCAGTATTTCCAGATACATACCTCTCTGCATCAAGCACAATTTCCCTTAAGACCATCCAGGGAACGCGCTCAGTCCAGTGGCTGGTTCCTCTCTATATCTGTCCAGACCCTCAATAAGACTTCCCACTGGCACAGCTCAGAGTGGTAAGCCTTCCCACACCCTCTCTGTGAAACCAGTGGTTTGTGTTCCTGCTCCAAGCAGCTGACACATACGCCTGGGAAAGGCTGGCAAACATTCACCTGCTGTGCTCCCTTCTGCCCAGACTATGAGGTAGTTATCACTGCCACCAGAACACCTGCCAGCTACTTTAAGGCTCTTACAAGGGTACCCAATTATAATGAATAAAATTAACATTAATACAAATGGTAATGATGACCAAACAGCAAGACTTTCAGGAGTGGCCAGAGTTATCACCAACTAAATATATGAAAATACTCTCAAAACTTAAATATTAAAAAAAGGACCAACCACAATGAAAAGTTTAAATATATTGAAACAAATAATAAAAGAACAAAAAAATACTAAATATCTATTCACAGTAAACATCAGAGTTTCAGTCATAGGGAATATTAAAAATAACACTGATGGAAAGTTTCAAAAAGTTATAGAAAAATAGTATTTAGCTAGTCTCACTATATATTCCTGATTGACTATAATTATTGTTCCTACTTACTGAATAGAGCAAGACAAGATGGGCGAGTGGTCCTTGTTGCCAGATCCAAGACAGAATACAGAATGCTGCTGAGACTTCAGTCTCTTCTAATATTAAACCATTATTTCTCTACAGAATGACATCACATACATCTGGTCATCTGACTCTGTCTCTCACACTATCCCCCATCACTAAAAGCTACAAGGGTTTAGCACCTATGTGCTACAATACACACAGAGCTTTGCTCAGATGTGGTGCAGCTGTTGGAAGTCTTAAAAACCATAGAACCATTTCATTCTTCCTACAGGAGCTACCAAGTATTCTCTAGCCCAGACACTGCATCTCTAGATCCTTTCAAAACTGTGTGGATAACATCTTTATGGCTTAACCCATAAAGTAATTTAATTTCACGAATATTTTGCAAAGTCAAGTGGATTAAGATTAACCTCTTCATGTCCAGTATATGCTGTTACAATGTTTACATTTAAACAATTACAGTAATGCATGTACATCTCTTTTCCTTCCAGCAGGACACACTGTTGATACATTTTAACATAAGCAAACCTGACAAATACATTTTCTGCACAAGCATCTGTACCAATCAGTTGGATATATAAATTACATATAATTATTTACAAAATTCAAGCTGTGCTGGCATATGTTACAAATTCACTGCCCTATTCCTTATAGCATGGCTGGCAGTACCTCCTATCGGGTCTATATCACCACATCAAATGGTGATAAGTTCAAATGCCCTTTGTTCAAAACTAAAAGTCTGAAAGCCTTAAACAGCAAACTCATGGAACAGCTATTTTTTCCCAGGGAAAAAAATCGTTGTTCCATGAAAAAAAAAAATTACAACTTTAAAACAAACTGAAGTGGGGGGCTTTGCACACCCCCCTACATAAATATACCAACTTCAAGATCACACTACAGTGGAAGGAAATAGCAAAGCCCCAAAGATGGCCCACCAATTTTTTTCCCTGGGAAAAAAAATCAACTTCGTGGTATAGGGCTTTCGGACTTTTCGGTTCAAACAAAGGGCATTCAAACTTAGCAACATTCGATGTGGTGATATAGACCCCCTCCTATCTTCACAGTCAGCAGTGAAGTTATTTGTCTTTGAATAAACTGCACAACATGGCATTTACAAGTTTAAAATATTAACTATTAATATATTTTTAATTTAACTTGCTTTTTGCAGGCACATTGATGTGAAGCTCACTGTGTTTGCCTACAATAATTTGGTACTTGGTACAGATGAGTTAAAGCTATTAGCTGTCAATGAGCTGCTTCCTCCAATGCAGCTTTTGATTCCCTCAGCTTTCATTTGTCTAATGTGAGTCTGACCAAGTCTTTTCACTGGACAGTGCTTGTGAGTTCCCCATGAAATGGGACACATTTCCATAGACTGCCCCAAGCTGTTATTAAAATCATTACACATTTGTTTTTTGAATTCCTACACCCTTTGGATAGCCCCCTACTTTCTGCATTACCATATGCTATTTGACTATGAATACACACATTTATGTTGCAGTTTAATGGGTTGCCAGATGCATTTTATTGTTGGTCATGCTGTTTATTTTTAATGTAAGAGTGTTTTGTTTTGCTCATCAAATGGTAATCAGTGCTTTTGCTGTACAATCTTTAATAAAAGTTTTAAACAAAATCCAAACTCCATGATAATTATTAAAGTAAAGAAGAAAAAAAAATAGTATAACCCAGCCACTGGGGATGCACAAGCCAGTGCATTTCTTTGTGCCAGTCCCAAGCCCGGATAAATGGGGAGGGTTGCATCAGGAAGGGCATCTGGTGTAAAACTTCACCAGATACTTCATGTGGACACCTGTAAATATTTCCATAACAGATCGGTCGAGGCCCGGGTTAACAACAACCTCCACCAGTACTGTTAGCCAACAGGGTGCTAGCGGAAATTGGGCTACTGATGGCCAAAGGAGGAGAAGAGGCAGAAGGCATGGCCAAAGGCAGGAAGAGAGGAGAAAAGCTAGGACTGTGGTAGTGAGGGTCAGAACTTTGAATGTTGGCAGTATGACTGGTATAGGGAGAGAGCTAGCTGATATGATGGACAGAAGGAAGGCTGGTATATTGTGTGTGCAAGAGACCAGATGGAAGGGGAGTAAGGCTAGGTGTATCAGAGGTGGGTTCAAATTGTTTTATCATGGTGTGGATGGGAGAAGAAATGGCATAGGAGTTATCCTGAAGGAACATTATGCTAAGAGTGTTTTGGAGGTGAAAAGAGGGTTGGATAGAGTGAGGTTTATGAAGCTGGAAATTGATGGTGTAATGATGAATGTTGTTAGTGCATATGCTCCACAAGTTGGGTGTGCAATGGATGAAAAAGAAAAACTTTGGAGTGAGTTGGATGAAGTGGTGATGACTGTACCCAAGGGTGAGAGAGTGGTGATTGGAGCAGATTTCAATGGGCATGTTGGTGAAGGGAACAGAGGGGATGAGGAAGTGATGGGTAGGTATGGTGTTAAAAAAAGGAATGCAGAAGGTCAGATGGTAGTGGATTTTGCAAAAAGGATGGACATGGCTGTGGTGAATACGTATTTTAACAAGAGGGAGAAGCACACAGGTGGATTATATCTTATGAAGGAGGGCAAGTTTGAAGGAGATTGGAGACTGTAAAGTGGTGACCGGGGAAAGTGTAGTTAGGCAGCATGGGATGGTGGTTTGTAGGATGTTGTTAGTGATCAAGAAGAGGAGGAGGAGTGTGAGGGCAGCACCAAGGATCAAATGGTGAAAATTGAAAAAGGGTAATTGTGAGGTGGAGTTCAGGGATGAGTTAAGACAGGCACTGGGTGGCAGTAAAGAGTTACCAAATAGTTGGGTAACTACAGCAGAGCTAGTAAGGGAGACGGCTAGAAAGGTTCTTGGTATGACATCTAGACAGAGGAAGGATGACAAGGAGACATGGTGGTGGAATTAGGAAGTACAGGAAAGTATACAGAGAAAGAGGTTGGCAAAGAAGAAGTGGGATTGTCAGAGAGATGAAGAAAGTAGACAAGAGTATAAGGAGATGAGGTGCATGGCAAAGAGAGAGGTGGTGAAGGCTAAGGATAAGGCATATGAAGAGTTGTATGAAAGGTTGGACACTAAGGAGGGAGAAAAAGACTTGTACCAATTGGCTAGACAGAGGGACCGAGCTAGGAAAGATGTGCAACAGGTAAAGGTGATAAAGGATAATGAGGGAAACATACTCACAAGCGAGGAGAGTGTGTTGAGCAGATGGAAAGAGTACTTTGAGGGGTTGATGAATGAAGAGAATGAGAGGGACAGAAGGTTGGATGATGTGGGGATAGTGAATCATGAAGTACAATGGATTAGCAAGGAGGAAGTAAGGATAGCTATGAAGAGGATGAAGAATGGAAAGGCTGTTGGTCCAGATGACATACCTGTGGAACCATGGAGGTGTTTAGGTGAAATGGCAGTGGAGTTTTTAACCAGATTGTTTAATGAAATCTTGGAAAGTGAGAGGATGCCTGAGGAATGGAGAAGAAGTGTTTTGGTACCGATTTTTAAGAATAAGGGTGGTGTGCAGAGCTGTAGTAAGCACAGAGGGATTAAACTGATCAGTCACAGCATGAAGTTATGGGAGAGAGTAGTGGAAGCTAGGTTAAGAAGGGACATGATAATTAGTGATCAGCAGTATGGTTTCATACCGGGAAAGAGCACTACAGATGCGATGTTTGCTCTGAGAGTGTTGATGGAGAAGTACAGAGAATGTCAGAAGGAGTTGCATTGTGTTTTTGTAGACTTGGAGAAAGTATATGACAGGATGCCTAGAGAGGAGTTGTGGTATTGTATGAGGAAATCGGGAGTGTCAGAGAAGTATGTAAGAGTGGTACAGAATATGTAAGAGGGTAGTTTGACAGCGGTGAGGTCTGTGGTGGGAGTGACGGATGCATTTAAGGTGGAGGTGGGATTACATCAATGATCAGCTCTGAGCCCTTTCTTATTTGCAATGGTGATAGACAGGTTGACAGACGAGATCAGACAGGAGTCCCCGTGGACTATGATGTTTGCAGATGACATTGTGATCTATAGTGAGAGTAGGGAGCAGATGGAGATGAGCCTGGAGAGATGGAGATATGCTCTAGAGAGAAGAGGAATGAAGGTCAGCAGGACTAAGACAGAATATATGTGTGTGAATGAGAGGGAGGATGGGGGAATGGTGAGGATGCAAAGAGTAGAGATGGCAAAGGTGGATGAGTTTAAATACTTGGGATCAATAGTTCAGAGTAATGGTGAGTGTGGAAGAGAGGTGAAGAAGAGAGTACAGGCAGGATGGAGTGGGTGGAGAAGAGTCTCAGGAGTGATTTGTGACAGACGTGTACCAGTAAGAGTGAAAGGGAAGGTCTACAAGAGGGTAGTGAGTCCAGCTATGTTATATGGGTTGGAGACAGTGGCATTGACAAAAAGGCAGGAGTTTGAGCTGGATGTGGCAGAGTTAAAGATGTTAAGATTTGCACTGGGTGTGACGAGGGTGGACAGGATTAGGAATAATTATATTAGAGGGTCAGCCCAGGTTGGAAGGTTTGGAGACAAAGCCAGAGAGGAAAGATTACATTTGTTTGGACATGTGCTGAGGAGGGATGCTGAGAATATTGGGAAAAGGATGCTAAGGATGAAGCTGCCAGGTAACAGGAAAAGAGGAAGGCCTAAGATAAGGTTTATGGATGTGGTGAGAGAGGACATGCAGGTGGTTGGTGTGACAGAACAAGATGCAGAGGACAGGAAGAAATGGAAACAGATTATCCGCTGTGGCGACCCCTAACGGGAACAGCCGAAAGAAGATGATGATGATGATGAAAGAAGAAAACAGTATATATGCTGAGAGGTTCCAATGCTGCTTTTTAGTAACTGGTGAGAGAGAGTCAAGTAATGAGATATTGGTATGTTTGGGGGGGGGGTCTTAACCATTGCTCTGCCTAGAGCCCCATTTGATCATGATAGAGTTCTCCTATTTTTTCAAAAACTGCATTAGTATTCATTCTCATATGTATGCCTTATTTTTTTGTTTTTCTATCTTTTAAACTAGGTAAAGAAGCAGCTGAGGAGCTCTCTCACTTGTTAAGTTACAAAGTCACACTGTAGGAAAATGGAGATAAAAATAATCAAACCCTGTACTCTTTACTACAGGAAGCAGCCCACTATTTGCCAAATCTTCAGCTGGGTCTTCATGTTCTGATAAATCACTGAGGGTTGATATAACTAAGGTTTATACTCAGTAATTTCACTTGTTAAAGTTTCATAGTTTTTGTTGTTCAAATATTCAGAAAATGCAAACTAATGCAAAGCTTGTTCATTTCACTTTTTAAGGGAATTTGAGTAGTTTGTCCGGCACTCATGTTTATGATCTGCTTTCTGTAGTCAAAGATACAGAGATTGAATCATTTTACCTCCATCTGCCTACTTTCTAACTTTGTCAGTTAACCAGACATACAGTACTCATGGGTCACCCCTGATAAGAGAGATTTTACCTGGTTAACAAATACATAAAGCAATTTTTAAAATCTGTCCCTTTATGTCCATCATTATTTTTTGCTGCGTCCTGAATTCTTGACCAAATATGTTAAGAGGTATGGTGCTACCCCAAAACATCCAGATCTAAATGATTTTTTGTTGGTGTCATTTCAGCAAACCAGAAACAGAGTACTAGGTGGTTCATGTCGATGCATTTATTTAATACAGTTTTTTCTTTATTAGTGCTATTTTCCTTGCAGGTGGCAAGGAAACCAACAAATCTTTTGTTTCAGTTTTAGTAGCTCAACAGGTTGCACACTTGTCTTTGGTGCAGAAGGCAATGGGTTCTAGTCCTACACCAGGCACCTGGATTAATTTTCCAATAGTGACACCACTCCTTAGTGTGCCATCCTTTGGTTGACCTGTTAAACTAAGGTCCCATTCTGCCCTGAGTTGGTGGTAGCTCAGGTGGCTGCAAAATATCTCACTGCATTTATCAAAAAGAGTAGGGGTCCTTTATTTATATATAAAATAACTTGAATTTACAATATATATATATATATATATATATATATATATATATATATATATATATATATACACACACACACACACACACACACACACACACACACACACCAGTCTGTTTATACACTCATACTAAATGTTCATCCATGTTAGATCCCCATTCATTTTTCCATAACTATCTGATTTTGCTTAATATTGTTGCTAAAATCCATTTACCATTAAACATAATTTCATTTATTCTTTCATTCCATATAACCCATATAACTTAAAATAACTTTATTATTCTTTATATCTATTATTATAATATCCACATTTAATCACATCCATGTTTATTTTATAAAAAATCTTCTTTACATAGTTTCCCCATATTTTTTTTACCTTTTGAATTCGAAAACACACATTTCTTAGTTTCTTCTTCTTCTTGTTCTTTACAATGTAAATATATCATTTTTCTTCTTATATGGCATATTTCCTTTTACTGGCAATTTACCTATTACCAAGCTCCACAAAAAATCTTGAAATTCTACTTTCTGATTATAGAATCTGACACCAGAAAGCACAGTTCAATTCCTACTGTAAAGCAACGTTGAACGTTGAAGACTGAAACAATTAACATCCACGATTGTAAATAATATTAGTTTATTGAAACTAAACCACGACTAAGCGCTTTCGCCAGCAATCTGGCTTCATCAGAGTCTGATTTACAGTCGTGGATGTTAATTGTTTCAGTCTTCAACGTTCAACGTTGCTTTACAGTGGGAATTGAACTGTGCTTTGTGGTGTCAGATTCTATTTTACGCTGTTTCAGCCCCTGTGGGTGTACTTTCTGATTATACTATTTGCTTCTTATTTTTATAGCTTTAATGTTTTATCTGCTATATTTCCCCATGGTTTTACATAGTAATGTTTCATCACTACATTCTTATACCATACTTTTCTATTTTTTTCAATGTCATCAATTTTTATTTTCCACAAAAAATATTTTTTCTTGGTAATATTTTATTTCTTCATTTATATACTCTTTTTTTCTTTTGCTGTTTTTTACCATACCCCCAAATGTATCATGCTTATATTTATACAGTTTTACTACTAATCTCTCATCTTTTTCATTTTTCCACTTTAACACCATACACATTTAATGAAGCAGTGTGTGTGCACGTGTGTGTGTGTGTGTGTGTGTGTGTGTGTGTGTGTGTGTGTGTGTGTGTGTGTGTGTGTGTGTGTGCATGGGCATGTGTTTTGTATGTGTGTGTGTGTGTGTGTGTGTGTGTGTGTGTGTGTGTGTGTGTGTGTGCATGCCTGAGCTCACATGCATGGGCATGTGTTTTTTGTGTGTGTGTGTGTGTGTGTGTGTGTGTGTGTGTGTGTGTGTGTGTGTGTGTGTGTGTGTGTGAGTGCGTGCCTGAGCTCACATGCATGGGCATGTGTTTTGTGTGTGTGTGTGTGTGTGTGTGTGTGTGTGTGTGTGTGTGTGTGTGTGTGTGTGTGTGTGAGAGAGAGAGAGATACAGAGACAGATTATAAAAGTCAAACATCAGGTGTTTCCAGTCAGAAAGTGGTTACCCTATGAGGAGTAAGGATACATTTGTTTTCAAGGCAACTGATTCCAGCAGTCCCTTTGGTTGCAGTTAAGTGATCACTAGTGCAGCTTGTCAGGGGAAGTCTGTCTGTGGAGGGGAGAATGTGAGTGTTGTTTGCCTTCTGGTGTAATTATAGTGCTGATTTATTTTCATAATCCTTGAATAAGTGGGAGTTGAACTTGAATTTTGTTTTAAAATGCAGATTATTAGATTGCTTCAAAATGAAAGCCAATCTTCTTAGTGAGAAAAAGACCATGATTCATTTATGATAAAACACATCTTCCCACAGCAGACACTGGTGAATAGCAAAGTAGTTTAAATGTCTGTTAAAACTTCTTTGAAGGAGAAGCAAGACATGATCTGTTAACAGTTCCTGGATTGCAATGATACTATTAATGCCTTGGGAAGAATGTGGGAGAGGGTCTATCAGCACTTGAACTAAAAACTGGAAGGCTTAAAACATTCAGTTCAGGTAGTTTGTTTTGTTGAGCATTTGCAACTACTGTTGAAGAGGTAAGAGTTGTTCTGAGAACACAAATCAGAGTAATGCAAGTAAAAAAGTGAAAATGAAAATAGGTTCCAGATATTGTGCAAGATGCCTATGAGTCACACTACTGTCATTCTATTTACATGGAACTTAAAATAAAAATAATTTTCTTATGTCAAGCTTGACTGGCACAAAGGGATTGTGAAGTGGATTCTTTGGGGGGGCTCTTAAATATCCGTTTATATCAGCATGTCCGCTGAACTCCCCTTATGTTGCACTGGACACCAGGGAATATCCTATACTCATTATTGTTTGAGTGGAACCCATTTTGGAGGAGCAGATGGAGAGAGAACGAGATGACGGAGTGGTGAAAGAAATGAAGAGGAAAACAAATATGGAGACCAGAAAATGTGTGTAGGAGTCTGATAAAATGTTTCAAAGAAACCTGTTTGATGGAGATGAGCCAGCAAATGATGGATGTTTAATTACAATCCTCCAGTTGGGAGGGTTGTATGATGATTTACTTAAAGAAATGGTGGTACCTAGTGAGCCAGAAACTGAAGGAGATGCTGCCTGGGGGGACATTATGGAGAAAATACAAAAGAAGGATGCAGAGACAATCCTGAAGGACAGTGGTGCGATGGAAAAGAAATCATATTCAGAAAAAGTAAAAGAAGGCAAAAGTGGAGTAGCAGAAAAGATGGCAGAAAAAAATGAAAAACTGAAGTATGTGGTAAGGATTCAAAGTAAAGAAGACAAAGAAATGGACAGGTATAAAGTATGGGAAAAATATAGTAGCTCTTTTGGGTATAAAAGCACATGAAGTAAGAGCATTTATTTTTGTTAACAAACAGAAACTTTATGACATTACATTTGAGACTGTTTTCCAATGGAAAGTTTTCTTGGAGAATGTGAAACAAAACAAAGACTGTAACCCATGGAATCTGTATGTGATAAAAGCATTTAACAGGGAAACAAAAGAGATGATTCATGTACAATTTTGAGCAGAGGTAGAAAGAGAGACTTTAAAAAGACAATTGAAAGGTTTATATAAAGAAGTACTGGAAGCTGCAAAAGTTTATAACAAACAGGTTTATGGACTGGTGGCTGGGATTGTAATATTGTTTTAAAAATAGAAAAAAAGTACTCATATACCAAGCATGATAAATATGGAGGGGAATGGGGGTATTATGAAATACTGGAGACAATCCAAAAATGGTTTACTATTGAAATTGCGATTGAACTTGGTCGGACGGCCACTTCTGCGACGCATTTACGCGAACCAAAACTGCAAATATTGTTCGCCTCCGCCAGGCATTCGACGTTCGACATTACCGGCCGCACAACACCTCCACACCCATGCTACCATGGTTCATGCAGGGGCGATGATCTGTCGTTCGCACAATTAGATTCGACCGTGGTGACATTCGCTCTTCCGCCTTCGCGCAAGTCGAGTCGCACATAGTCGGATCGGCATTTCAATAGTAAACCTCCAAAAACATGTTTTTTTGTTTTGTTTTGTTTTTGTGGAAAAGAAGGACATTTGATAAGTAACTGTGACAGAAGAAAATGTTATATTTGTGGGGAAATGGGACGTAATGGAAAAAATGTGAACTGAAATGTTATAAATGTGATAAAAATTGGACATTTATAGATGGATTGCAAAAATGAAAACAAGAGTAAGGAAAAAGAAAGAGATTAAAATGAACAAAGAGAAGAAATTGTATAAGTAGTAGAAAGAGAAAAAAAATTTGATAAGTAAAAAATAATCAAGAGGATGTAGAAGAAGGTTCTTAAATAAGTGATGAAGATAACTGGGAGGTAGTAAAAGGAAAAACAATAATTATATTAGTAAAAAGGGTAAAAGACAGAAAAAGAAAATATAAAGGGGTTTGGTATAATGGTTAAGGTGATTCACTCACTGACACAAGATACAGTGCTTGAGTCTCACCTTTGGGAAGGAAATTAGTTAGGCTTAGGATAGCCTAGTAAGAAAGCTAGCCTAGTAATTGGCTATAAAATTATAAAACGATACATTTAAGGAAGAGGGAAAATGAAAATTTTCGAGTGCTTCCTGTAAATGTGAATAGTATTAAGAATACAATAAGAATAGGAATTTTGGAGTGATGTAATACATGTGATATAGATGCAATTAGATTATAAGGCACAATAGTTTTAACAAATGAAAAAGATTACAACCAGAAAAACTATGGGAGGAAAGGTAATCTGAAATTTGGAAAATGAGAGATACTCTATAATAGCTGTATTCTGTAGAAATACAGTAATGATATTAGATGTAACTTTATCAAAAATGGGAAGAATAACCATTGTAGATTTAAATGGAAAGAGCAAGTATATCAAATTATAATTATATACTTATATTAGTTGCAAAGGAAGAGAAAGCTTCATCAGATTTTATAGTATTTAGAGATAAGTATGACTATTGTAATTACAGAAGACTTTGTGATTAAAGAGGTAAGCGTAAAAAGAAAGGAAATGATATAAGGAAAATGTTAGAAGTTATAAGATATGGTAAGTTAAAACTTTGGGACTAAAATTTATGGACTTACAAAAGAGTATATATAGAAATTAAAAAGATTATTTTATTCATTTAGTTATAAGAGAAGGAGAGGTAGTTGAAACAGGATTTTGTGATCATCTTGCAATATGTCTAGAGATAAAGGAAAACAAGGCATATATAAAAGCAGGCAATGGAATAAAAAGGATAAACGAGAAAGCATGGAATGAGCTAACAAGATTAGTAATACAGTTATGGAAAGATCATATTATTCTGAGATCATTTTAGAAAAAATGGTTTGAATTGTGGATGAAATTTAAAGAAAAATATAAAAAGTGTTTTTATAGTGGCAATATGACATGAGAAAGGTATGGAAAGAAAAATATATAAGAGCATATAATGATGTATTGGAAGATTTAGAACATAATGATAGAAAATATGTTGACAAAGAAAAATAATTATATGAAAGAAATCAAGAAAAAAGGCAGGAATTGTTATATAAGCAAAAATATTTTACAAGAAAAAAGAGAAGTATCAAATTACTTAAGCAGATTAGTAAAGGAAGATGGTAGTGTAATAAGAGGAATAAAATGTAAAAAGGGAAATAGAACTCAGGAAAAGATTATGAATAATGTACTACAATATGTTCAAGAAATGTTTAAAGAAAAAAGAAGGAAGTGAAAAAAAACATGGAAAGTAAAAAAAGTTAACAGAAAAAGAGAATAAAGAGTTGGAAAGGAAATTTCTTTAACTTAGCTAGACAAAGTATTAGGACAAGTAAATATAGATTTGGTTGTAGGCCCAGCTCGAATAGAGTATGAAATGTATACTGACAAACTAGGTGATTGATCATTTAAGTATAATTAAATGAGTGATAGGATCAGTTGCTTTTACACATAAACTGCATCCTGACCCCTTAAAGACAACTTCTTCCTGAAGGGGTGCTGCTTTGGTAACTGTCAAGAAATTCTGCTCACCAACCTGTATCTCAGCTTGTTTGACAAACACAGACAGACAGACAGACATGAGAATTGCAGTGGCAGAATTACATGGGTTATCCACAAGCTCAAAGTAAATGGCAACATCTGATTTTATACAATAAGTTTTGCAATGTATATCTTATCAAGGTATGATGATCTAGATCTGTGTCACAGTTCCATGGTGTTAGGTTTGATTCTGACCCACAGCCACTGTCTATGTGGACTCTTGTATGCTCTATTTATGTCTACATGGATTTTCTCATGATGATCATATTTTTTCTCAAAGGCAAGATAGTCAGTTAGTCACATTATACATATAATATTTATCCTTGCCTTTCTGGCCCACATCATGGCTGGAAAGAGTACAACAAGGATCACTTCACTGTGTGTGCGTGTGTGTGTGTGTGTGTGTGTGTGTGTGTGTGTGTGTGTGTGTGTGTGTGTGTGTGTGTGTGTGACTATATATATATATATATATATATATATTTATATGGATCTACTTTCATTCATCAAATTTACGGTTCACTGAACCACAAATAACCAACACCAGTCAGCCAAAATCTCATTAGTGCAAAACTACACTATGCCGAACTACATATCCCCGAAAAAAACAACAACTGAAGATATAACTAAAAAAAAAATACACACATTGTCCAATATTTTTGCAGGGGGGAAAGCCCCTTGCAAATTATTTACACGAACTCCAAGATCACCCTACAGAGATAGCAAGGGTAGATTTCCCTATCCTTACTGTAGTGCGATCTTCATTTGAAAGCTACAAGCAGTACAAAAATAATGTACCATATCCTGAAGACTGCGGACACTACCATCACATCTGTCATGCCTCAGGACTGGTACAGTATACAAGAAGTCACATAAAGGCTATAGACTTGTACTTTTCACACTACCAGCCACACAGTACTTATGTCGATTAAACAGACTTTGGCTTAGTGTAGTTTCACAGTACTGAGATTTTGGCTGAATGGTGTTGGTTATTTGCGGTTCAGTGAACCATAGTATTGATTGATATAGATATATAGATATATATATATATATATATATATATATATATATATATATATATATATATATACATATACACATATATATATATATATATATATATATATATATATATATATAAGTGAGTATGCCCCCTATGTGTCAAGCTACTGGGGTGGGGGTTGCCTCTGCCAAAATGCCTTTATTTAGATGTTACCCTTGGTGGCTGTATATTTCAATGAGTTTGACTCATCCAGTTTGATGTCAGGGATTTATGGTTTGACTTCTCATAGTGGATCTCTTCATGCTGGTTTGTTAGCTGCAGTATTTTGGCCTGTTATTCCCTGATATGACAGGCACTTAATCTTACAATACAGAATTTTGGTGTGTTTATTGTTGAGTCAGTGAATACCATAATCGTAAATCAGCTTTTTGTATTCCTGGAGTATTTTACTTAAACCCAAATTAAGCTTTTGGCTATCTGATATTTATAGAATATACCTGAGCACAGGGTATACACTGACTTTGCTTATGTATGCTAAGTAGCCAACTGACTGCTAACCTTTAGGGCAAAGAATGTCTGATTCTTTCATTGAGCCTCTGTGTCCAGAGAGTTATGGCTAGGAACCTGGGAGAGAATAGCATATGATACTGGTAGGATGTCTGTACCATGGTATTTGTGAGCTGTAGATTTAAAAAGCTGTCTGTCCAGTTTCTGATCAGTTTGAAGCACTTTTTGTTGTCCTAACTAACTTTGCAACACACCAGTGATTTTCAATGAAATGAAGTTATCATCAGCCCCCCCCCCCCCATTTTTATACATGGATCATGGTATCAACTGTCACCATCATTCGAGATTCAGTGCCACTCTTTTACCTTTTTTGACAGCCATGCTTGATTGGTCACAGGTTTTCTCACATGCAGTCCAGCTATTTCATTGTTGGATGCCCTTGTTTCTTCCTGTTATCTTCCTGTCTGTCCCAAATCATCTTCAGCAGATTACCTTTTGTTTCCTACACATGTACCCAAATCTCTAAGAGAATTGGTTCTCTTTGACATTCTCTGCAACTGGAGCTACTTGGGCTTCTTCTCTGATGCTCTCATTTCATTACTTCACAGTATGCATCTTACCACTCATCACAGGCACATCACCTCCATCTTCCTCAACTGGTCTTTCTTCGTTGACCAAGTTTCTGTACCTTACAGTGGTACTGGTCACACTGCTATGCACACCTCACTTTTTAGTTTGTTTGACATCCATCTGTAACACACTACCCCAGTACTCTGTGTTGGTTGGATGTAGCTCCTCTGATCTAGCTTTGACCACCTCACTCAGACTTGCTTTCTTCTCAACCACCCCTTTCAGATACTTGAAGCTATTAACCTGTTCCACTATTTTCTCTTCTTATTCAATTTTGTGCTTCTTCAGACTCCCCCCCCCCCCATTTGTGGCCATTACAACTGTCTTATCTTTATTGAGTTTCATTCTGTATGCATTCAGTTTTGCATTCTGTTCCCCTATAATTTTCTAAGTTCTTATTCAGAGTGCCTGTATTGTCACATTGTCTGCATACAGTAGCTTTATTGATCTGTCCCCTCCATCCTGTTTGCTATTGTAGTCCATGATTAGTATGAGCAAGAATGGGCTCAGATGTACACTTACTGTCACTGGAAACCCCTCTGTGAGTCCAAACACTGCTCATACTTGTGTCATTGGATCCTTGTACATAGCCTGCACTAATTTTAACAATGTTTCTGGGACTTTGAACCATCACACTACTGCCCAAAGCAGTTTTCTTCGAACCTTGTCATATGCTTTCTTCAAGTCTAGAAATACCTATTTTTCTAGTCTTTTTTTCATTTCTAACCATCTATCTCACTGCAATCATCATGTCAGTTGTGCTGCATCCATAGGTTCATAGGTTCATAGGTTGGTACTAGGCTAACTGCCTTTGCAGGCCATTTTAAGCCTAGCCACTTACCCCATGTGAGAATCAAACCCTGCACCTTCTGCTTGTAAGGCAAACACCGCAACCATTACGCCATCTTTCCCATCTTACTTTCTACTACTTTTCCTATTAATTTATCAATCACCATCTTGATAACTTCCATGCAGTGTGACATGAGTTTGATACTTGTATTCTACCTACAGTTGTGAATAGCTCCTTTATTCTTGTACATCAGCAGTAAAATGCTTATTCACGAGTCATCTGTAACTCTTCACTCTCTCTCTTTCTCTGTCTCTTGCCATAATGCTATGAGTACCCGCTGGAGTTATGTCTCCCCATCTTACCCAAAAACTCTGATTATATCTATCATGACCTCATCTGAATCTGCTTCCTTCCCTGACTTCATTTTTGTTAGTATTGTTCTTATGTCTTCTTGGGTAGGCTTCCCATCTACTTTCATTGTAGGCTGTGTGTGGGGTGGTACAGCTTCTGTGGGGTTTTCTTCATTCACAAAATTCTGGAAGTACTCCTTTCATGCCTTTGATGTCCTATGGACTGATGAACAGGTTGTTGCTGGCATCCCTCATGTAGGGTATCTGATGACTATCTACTTTATCTTTCTGTCTTTGCCTTGCAACCTGATAGAGTTTATTTGTGCCATCAGCTGAGTCACTTTCCAGAAGCTGGTAAAGTGCCTTTTATGCCTTGTTCAGTGCTATTACAACAGCTCTCTTAGTCTCAACAGTTAAAATGACATGTAATTCTTTAATTTATTCATTTGTTGAGTGAAGTGATCATTAAATCAAAAGGCGCTTCAACAAAGTATTAGTTCAAGGGTGTGCCATGGATTGGAAAACAGAGAAAGACGAAAGTATTTAGAACAGTCAAAAATGACTCTAGAATTTAAAATTAATATTAAGGCACCAAATCTTCCTCTTTTATTGCTTATAATTTTAAATCCCATCCCTCACCTTAGAACATCTCTCTGTCTGTCTTATTATGTATCTTAAAGTAATGATCAGTAAGAAGTTTAAATACATTTTAATGCATGATCCTGTATGAGCTGCATAACCAAAGCTGACATGCATGTACTTAGCATAAACAAAATAACATCATAGGTCACGATTGTATTGTGACAGCCAGAAAATCCTCATATTTAGATTAGTAATCAGCAAAGTCCTTTTAAAACACAGAATAAGTACTTAGAAATGTTTTCAGCAAATTGTTCAGAACTGATATAACTTCATTCAAGCTCCAGATGCATCTCAGCAAAAAAACACAAGGCAATGATTAGTGATCAGAGGCATTTTCTTAAGCAATGTGTTCAACAAAAGATGGCAAACAAATAACTGGAGAAACAGTGCCTGTTGCATCATTTTCTCTTGTCCTGTGATTTCAAAGACAAACATGTCCTTTGTATGGTACAGTACCCAGACACACCTCCACATCTGCATTGGTGTATATGCACTCATTCTATAAATGAGCAAAACATAATTCCCATGTATCTGAATAATTATAATAATATTTCAGATACACTCCTCCACATCTGCATCAGTGTATTATCAGTGTATATGCAATCATACTTTAAATGAACAGCATGTAATTCCCATGTATCTGAATAATTATAATAATATTTCAGATACACACCTCCACATCTGCATCAGTATATATCAGTGTATATGCACTAATACTATTACCGAGCAGAACGTAGTTCTCATGGATCTGAATAATTATAATAATATTTCAGATTCATATTTCAGCACATATTTCTTACTATCTGTAATGATAAAGAGGATGAATATACAAAAAAAATGTACTGATTGTAATGTCATCAAGTAACCATTAACTTCCATTTAGGGGAGGTTGATATAATTCCAGTATAATACCCATGAAGAATATTCTTATAGTCTCCGAAAGGAATTTCAGGGTTATACTACAGCGCTAAAAGCCCAGAAAAATGCAATTGGCTGTTTTTACTTTCAATTCAGGTATTGCAAATGGTGGTTTCAGCAAGCTGTGTCTTCAGTTTTAGTATTGTCTTTTCCTTGAAACCTATTCCGGTGAAGAGAAGGGTGCAAAGGTGTCTTGGGTAGTGGATTAGTGTGTGTGTGTGTGTGTGTGTGTGTGTGTGTGTGTGTGTGTGTGTGTGTGTGTGTGTGTGTGTGTGTGTGTGTGTGTGTGTGTTGAGATGCAGGTGCTTGTAACTGGCAGAATCAGATGATAAATTCACATATATAACAATAAAACTGACAGTGCAGCTGTTTAGGAACAATAAATGCACTCATCCAAGTCTCACAGAAATAATACGCTACATTCCAAAGGTTAAGCATGCAAAGAAAGCACTTTATATAATATAAGGCATGTATAACCTGTGCAAAAATCCTATCCTGTCATGTTGGCATACATCTTCATCCTTCAGTGGCAGGAACACCACAAGACAGCCATCTGCTTTTAATAGATTTTCAACTGAACTGATCATCGAGAAGCAGCTTCCTAATTTCAGAGAAGAAATGCAAATTAGTGATTGCACATACCACTAATGGGTCTATATTAGATCATCAACCGCTTAAAAAAGTGAACGGTGATTAATTGACCCTATGTAAGCGAAAGCTTACAATCTCGAACTGTCACAACAGCGATTTTTTTCCCAGGGGAAACAAATCACTGTTCCAAAACACATACACACAACACAAGCACACCAAACAAACAGCAATCCACACACATACACCTAAAATCTTGCACCTAACCCTACACTAAACTATACACACACCACTAACTATCCACTTACCTTAACCTAAACCCTAACCCTAAGTTCTGTCACTATCGCACACTCACCTCACCCACTCCCTAACCCTAACTCACCTAACCCGTCCGAACCCTCTCGTCCACACAATCACACACATACCTAACCCACGCCCTAACCCTAACTCACCTAACCCACCCTAACCCTCACATCCACACAATCGCACACTTACCTGAACCTGACCTGTAACTTTCCACCACAGCGCTGAAAGTACCGAAGCAACAGAAACGGACAACCAAATTCTTTCCCTAGAAAAAAATTTGGGTTTCTGTTGCTTTGATATTTTAAGCTTTCGCTGTATAGGGTTTGATATTAGAAAATTTGAAGGTTTGAAACCTCGATGTTCTAATATAGACCCCCACTAACTACCTCCAAACATGCAAATGTAACACTGAGAGTGTGCAGGGCATTGTAAATATAAGAAGCCTTTTAAGAAGAGGTTAAATTAGCTGTGTACAGTTGCCTTGTAGTGTGAGCATTTAGTATGAAGTGTGACAGTGCCCTGTCAAATATCCATCTTGAAGTATTATGATGTTACAACAGCCATTGCTCAGGCTGATAAATGTCCCGATTATCATGCTTGATGTCTGGCAACACTCTGGGAAATCATTGCTAATATAATCAATATTTTAGGGATGCTGCATTGTATCATACAACTTACCATATTAAGTGCCTAAAACTCACCCTCATCAGGTCCTTCATGATCATTAAAATATGGATTAGCCTGAGGAAAGAAAGAGATCATCTAGCCTCAGTAAAGTGATAGACGCAATTAGAGGGTCAGGGGAATGGAGGGGCATACGGGTAACATTGCAGTGGAGTCTGAGGATGACTCAAAGACTTCTTCAGATGCCTTTGTATTTAACAAAAGCTTACAGAGTGAATTTACTTTGTCCTCTGCCTTTTGTTGGCCATTCTTTGTTTTTTGGACTTTTAATAGACAGGCTTAGACAAAGGAAGGTACTAAGGTAGAAAGGTGAGCTGGGAATATCATAGTAAGGTAAAGGTCTACAGCTGAAATCAACTGAAATGCTAATAGGCAGGCTTAGATAAAGGAAGGTACTAAGGTAGAAAGGATGAAGTACAAATAGATAAGAAAAGTGGTACAAATGTTAATAGGGACTGGAAGGAACATTATTTATTTTATTACATTTTGTTGATGGGGAATGTCCAACTAGGCCAGCGGCCTGTTTTCAGTGGAGGCCCGGGCAGAAAAGCTCCACAGAAATATACAATACAAGTAAATATTAGATACACAGATTATCACAAGTTGGAATGCAATTTTACAAATCAAAAACAAACCACAAAATAGTATGCATTTTTACAATATCAAAACATCATATATCAAGATAGTTTGCATTTTTACAATATCAAAAACATCATATATCAAGAAGAAATATTACATGATAATTGTATGTTTGCTGGTATAGATCCTAGGGGAAGATCTACCTTGTTGAACATACACAACAGGATGGTGGGAAACTAAATCTGCTAATGGAGCAGCTTTGTAGTGAATAAACAAGAAGGTGAAGTAAAGCATTATTTACAGGCTGAGAGAGCTGATGGCAAAGGTGGTAGAGGGAGCCAAAATAAGTTACAAAAGAAGCAGGAGGAGAGCATGTTCTGAGAGAAGCTAACAAGAGAGGAGAGTGGGTTTAAGCAGGGGAGTGACAGGAGCATAGCCAATGGTTACTAAGATGTTGTTTTAGTAGTGTTTTGAACTGATCGTGTGAGGGTATATTCCTTAGGGTTTCTGGGAGGGAGTTCCAGAGTTTGGATATGTTATGGGACTAGAGGGAGTTGCCGTGTTGGTTGTGGGAGTTGGACATCTTAAGTAAGAGTTTGTTGGAGGATCTGAGTTTGTTGGTTGGAGTGTAGTTGAACTGAGGAGGATAGGGCAGGGCAATTATCAGGACTGTAGATTATTTTGTGGGTTAAGGCTAGATGATTAAGAGACAGAAGATTTGGTAGCTCTAGCCAATTTAATGCTGAAAGTGATGAGCACTGGTGGGATGTGAGTGGGAGGTTGGTGGCAAATCTAGAGATTTTATGGTAACATGATTCCAGTTCATTGAGGTCTGATTTTCAGAGGTTTGTGGAAACAATGGAACCATAGAGAAGGGTACGTAGGAGGTGTGTGAATGCAGTGGCAAGCCTGGCATTTGCTGTTAGGAATGGCCTGGCTCTATACAGGCTGCCTAATTTGATGCGGACTTTTTTTATGGTTTGGGCAATGTGTATGTCAAATTTGAGGTATTCATCTATGGTAATACCTAAGATCTTTGTGTGGTTAGTGGGGGTAATTTTGGTACCATTAGCAGAGGTGATGGATAGGGGTATTTGTGGATTTTTGGATTTGTTATTCCTAAATACTATAACTTTGGTTTTGTTGGTATTTAATATGAGTTGGTGTTGTGAGAGGTAGGATTCGATGTCCTGAAAAGCAGATTGCATTCTGATTTCGAGATCTTGGGAGGAGGGAGCAGAACGGATAAGGGTAGTGTCATCAGTGTACTGAACTATTGCGGCATGCTGGGTTGCTGTGCAAATGTTATTGGTGAATATGATAAAGAGGAGTGGACCGAGAATGAAACCTTGAGGGTCTCCCACAGAGGTGGGGAGGAGAGGGGAGAGGAAGGAGTCCCATACTGTGGCCTGTTGATGGTTAAAAAGATAACTGTGAAACCAGGTTAGTGTGGGTGAGCTAAGGCCATAGGTGGATAGCTTGTTAAGGAGGAGCTGGTGGGATACAGTGTCGAAGAGGCCATAGGTGGATAGCTTGTTAAGGAGGAGCTGGTGGGATACAGTGTCGAAGGCTTTAGACATGTCCAGAAATATGGAAGCGACCTGTTGACCTTTGTTCAAGTGTTGGATGGAGTCAGTAAAGGCAAGGAGAGCTGTACTAGTACTGTACTAGTACTGTGCTTTGGTCAGAAACTGTGCTGAGAGTTGGAAAGTAGGTTGTTGAGAAGGAAGTAGTTTAAGAGTTGGTTGTGGATGCATTTCTCTAGGATTTTTGCAAGAGGGGAGAGGATTGCTATGGGGTGGAAGTTTGTTATTTCTTTGGATGGATCACCTTTATGGAGTAGAATAATATGAGATATTTTCCAAATGCGAGGGACATACTGTTCCTTGATAGAGCAGTTAACGAGTATTGAGATGGGATATGCAATTACAGGGGCTGCCAGTTTCAGGAATTCATTAGGGAGATTGTCAGTAGCTGTGCGGCTTGGTTTGAGTTTGGATAAGAGAGTTTTTATGTAGTTAGTTTGTATAGTTGTGAAGAAGAGGGGACTGTGACTGAGTATAGTTGTGCTAGGGATGGTAAGTGGCTGAGCTGGTTGGTTGTCCAGAAGGGAGGTTACTGCACTAATGAATTGAGTGTTAAACTGGGTAGCTATGGGGACAGTGTTATTAGAGGAGGTTGGAGAGGGGGTGAGGTTTGACCTGGGTTTAAGAGTTGGTTGATACAATGCCAGAAATGTTTTGGGTTATTTTGTTTTTTTTTGCTGACAAGATAGGAAGTATGCATGTTTATCACTTTGTAATTGTTTTTTGTTAAGTTTATTAGCTGTTGATAGTTGGTTAGGTCTTATTTTTCTCTAGTTGTATGATATTTTGACCAGGCATTGTCTCTGCTTCGCATTAGTAATTTGGTACTTTTGGACAGCCATGGGAGAGGTTTGGTCCTAACATGAATTTTTCTGGTGGGGGCCAGTATACTGAGAGTAGTAAGGAAGGTTTTGTTGAAGTACTGAACTGCATCATCTAATGGTAGGTATTTGAGAGGGGCCCAGTTACATTGCTGTAAAAGTAGGTGGAAAGTAGTGAGGGAGAAATGTGTTTTGGTGGTAATGTGTTTGTAAATAATGTTACTTTCTGGGAAAATACGTTTTTTATAAAGAAATGTTGGGCAGTGGTCACTGAGGGTGTCTGGTAGACATCCTGCTAAGTGACCTTGCTTGGGTCTGTTGGTTAGGATCCAGTCTAAAGTAGAGTGCTTGTTGGAGTGTTTATCGATACGTGTTGGGAAGTTTATGGTCTGGTTTAAGGAATAGAGATTAATAAAGTTGGATGGGTTGTTAGAAGTACAGGATAGCCAGTCAAGGTTGACACCGAGAATAAATATTTCTTGGGTGAATTCAGTGGATACCCAAGAGAGTAGGTGTTCGATACTAGGGAGGTTGTTACCAGGAGGGAGGGAGGTGGCTATTATAACTATTCCTTTATTGGGGTGGATTTCAAGGTGGGTGAGTAATAATTCTGAGTTAGGAATAGTGGGAGGTGAGCAGTTATTTTGAGGGTATTTTTAAACATGACTGCACCCCCGCCACATTTGTTGAGCCTATCCATGAGACAAAGACATAAATGGATAAAAATAGTAAGACATGATGTTGAGAGAGAAGAAGGTAGGAGATCCAGTGCTGGAGGATAAAGGTTAGACTGGATTTCGAGAGTTAGCACTGGATGTATAAGCAAGACACTGATAATGAGCGACTCTATTAAAAAGCAATGCCAGATCCTTGGAGGTGGGGAACAGGAAAAGTCTGGCAATAATGAAGAAAGAACATATACTAACCCTGGATAGGACTGTGGGAAATATAGGAGAAATAATGCTAAGACCAGGCCCCATATTATGGTCAAATTCACGGGCAATGTATGACAGTATTAAAACTAGCTGAAAAGGCAGTATGTGATACAGTGAGGTCAGGAGCTTGAATAAACAGTGGCTGGAAAATGTATGGATTGGAGCAGTCTTTATGTTGAAGATGGGCTCCAACTCTGTAAGGGAAGGTTAGCACTTCTGAGAGAGAAGATTGAGAAGTATATGGATAATACTGTACATTTAAACAAAGGTGACGTCAGAAGAAGGAAAGAAAAAAGGAATCACCAGAGCAAGCAGTTAGACTAGGATGAAAATGGAAAAGGTGAAAAGACCATGAAGGATATTTTGAGGGCTTCACTACAAGTGATTTAAAAGCTGCTGATCAGGTTCTAATTGTCTGAATACAGCTAGTTAAAATTACCTGTTTTTGCAGACTGAAGCAGTCTTAAGCACAATAGGACTGCTCTAGGAGTGGGACCTGTGTTACATTAAGGAGGAGTCTCTTCTTCCTCCATTGATCTGCAGCTATGTAGTTAATATATATATATTTATATACTGATTATACAGATGCAGATCAGTGGAGGAAGATATATATATATATATATATATATATATATATATATATATATATATATATATATATATATATATATGGGAGGGTCTACTGAGGTTGGTTGAGTGTGCCTTAGGTTGACATCTGTTTGACATAATTTGATCAACTACACAGATGATCGACAGGTATGCAAGCTCGCACAATTCTCAGGGTAGGAAAACATGGCTTTTCCCCAAGACTGTGCAATCTTGCAAGTATACATAATAGCAGGGGTAGTGGGGAGTGCAGCCCCCCCCACACACATGAGGGGGCAGGGTAATAATGATGGTTCTGATATCTATATTACAAACCAGTATATGAAAATTTAAGAAAATCATCCAAAAAATCTGGAAAATCCATTTCTCCATCCCAGTCACAATAACTCCTCTTAACTTTACTACTGCTAAACCATTCCACCTATCCATCTATAGCTGAAAATCAGATATAATATTAATTGTAAATTAAAAAATTATTTTTTCCATAACTGTACATAAACTAGTTTCTAAACTCTCAGGTCTATACTCCAACCATTCTGGAGTATGAGCCTCCAAAACCATTCTGGTTTGCTTGACAATTCAAACAACACACATTAAAACAGTGCTCAAGACTAATACAAAAATAAATCCGGCTCTCCTGCTCTTACTAGAATACTGCCTGAATTCATAATGATCAGAGCTAAACTCAAAATCATTATAGCAGGTCCATTGATAAAGGCAATGTGTCAAAATTCTGGGAACAGCTGCTCATCATTCCTTAGTATAATGACAGGTCATTTGACCATCTGGGTGACTTAATAGCTAATGCCCTATAACCTTGTTACTTTCTTTCTAAAAAAAAATCTTAGAAAAAATGTGTGCATCAGCAGCTACATTGCAAGATATAAGACCACAATTTTATCTCAAATATATAACATTATACTTCTCATCTACTGAATATATCCACTAGTAGCTTCAATTTAAGTTTGTAGAGGCAATATTGGTACACTCCTCCAAGGCCTTTGATATGATTTCCCATTCTAAATTCCTGCAAACCCTCAACAACTCTGATGTATCCTTCAGTACTCTCACATATTTTTCTACCTATACATAAAAAAGAGAGAGAGAGAAAAGAAAGAAAACAGGGCACAGACTAAAGATGAAATGATATAACTTCAACTGCTCTCCCAGTTACAACCAGATCATCCCAAAGTATAATCAGTGTATATGTAAATGATATTTCCAGTCATATCATGAATGACAAAAGTGTTCAATTTAATGATGATTCAGTCACCCCTTCTCTCTGACGGTTCTCCTGAGTCTGTCATCTTCAAACATCCTCAATGTTTTAATTCCTTGTAAACATGGTTAAACAATAATGGCCTACATCTCAATTCCTCAAAAACTAAAGCAATGTTCTTCTCACTTCTAAACCTCCTCCTTGTCTTTTCAACAAAAACAGTACATTAACATCTCCAAATAAAATATAGACAAGAAGAGAGGGAGATGGAGGCAAGATTTATTGGGTTACTTAACTGTCTACGTACTGCCAGATATATTGACAGGGAAGACTGAAGGAATAAGGCCATGGTGTATAAAAATAACAGTTATGGGGTCCTAAATCTTTTAAAAATGGAATGGAATGTCCCCAAATAGAGGGTGTACAGAAAGAATTATATAATAAAACTTGGGTTAGTGTGGGATTCATGATCTTAATGAACAACTTCATTAAAGCAACAGAAATCTAGACAAATTGTTAAAGAAGACAGAAGGAATAATGGAAGTGGAAGTCAGGGTATCAGTGGCTGCCAGTAATTAAACAGTGATGTGCTTTACATTAGGGGTAGAATGAGTGACCCACACAGACCAGCACAGAAGTGTGGGATTACAGAGGGCTATATTATAAAATAATGGAAGAAAGAATAAGGACAGAGCTAGTACACTGACAGAGAACTAAGCCTGTCAACAAGCTTGGGCAAAGTTTCCAGCATCAAAGAGAGGTAATGAAAAAGGGAGTAAGAAAAACGAGCAAACAGAAAAAGAAAAAAAAAAAGATTATACCTAAAACAGTGGTAAACAATGCAATAAGACAGAAAGGTATATATGGGAGACGGAAGGAAGTAGAAGAAGTCAAGCAATTACAGTAACTAGGAGGAAATATACTACTGAATTTAGAGCAGTTCCTTCCAAGAAAGAAATAACAGAAGAGGTGAAGCAAATGAGCAACAGATTTGTTTTGTTGATCTGTATCAGAAAAGGAAAGGGGTGAAAGCAGGAAAGGATACAGCACAAGGTGACCTAGAGAGATACCTAGAACCTGGTGCTGACTGGGTGGAGGCATGAATGTTAAAAAAACTGTCTTACAAGCATCCAAACAGCGGCTAGCCAAGAATTGATGTTAGTACTTGGCTGCTCTACCTCTGGGAAGTCATTCTTTCTCTCATTGGCTCAAATATGATTGGCTCAAATGTAAAGCCAATGAGAGTGAGGCAACCTGGAGCTTTTCATTCAAAGCATGGTCATTTTACAAACATGATTTTGCCATATAATTGCCATTGGTGTGACAATGTCATTCATTGGTGGGAGATAGATTTTTTACAGTGTCATTAGTGGACTACCATGGAAATTGATTGGATTAGTGTCTTTTTTTCTACTCCATGAAAATGGATTGAATTGCTATTAGAAGATTTTTACAGTGTCATTAGTGAAAATACATTAAATTGTCATGGAATTCATGTAGGTGGGATATGGACTTTACAGGTTCATTAGTGTGACAGCAATTTTTTCACTGTGGAAGTGGTTTACTGTGTGTGTGTGTGTGTGTGTGTGTGTGTGTGTGTGTGTGTGTGTGTGTGTGTGTGTGTGTGTGAGAGAGAGAGAGAGCGAGAGCGAAAGTGAGAGAGAGAGAGGTCCAAGCTACCTTACCTGAGGAACATTCAGGTAAGTCACTCAGAATTAATAATGGTAGTCATTAGAGTTTCATAATAATGCCAGTCATTCATTAGAGTTCTGTAATGATGCACATCATAATTATTATTGTAACTAGGTAAATACCCATGAGCGCTGTCAGGTTAAGTGACTTGCTCAGAGTCACACACTAAGAAAATGGAAGTGAAAAGAGTTAAGCCTCATACCTTTGACTACATAAGCTAGATAACTAATCTTATGCATGAAATGCCAGACCTTTATTAAGTTCTTCAATTTCTGAAACATCAGTGAGGACTATAGTCAGTCAATAATGCCAGGCATTAGAGTTTTATGGTTCTTGCTGTTTAGAAAATACATGCCCAAACAACATCTGTTGTTTTAACTTTTTTTAAGTAAATTGGCGTTGCCCTTTACTTAAGGCACTGAGTTGTTAAACTGCTTCCCATAATCAAATGTGCAGGGTTTGAATCCTTCTATTTCCATTTGTTTACTGTGTGACTTAGCTTAAAATGAATAATTTGTCCAGTGGATTTACCTGATTAACAAATCAGAAAAAGAAAATATTTAAAATTTGTCGATCTTTGGGCCTTTGTCTTCCCATTATTTTTGGCTTTGTCCAGAATTCTTGAAAAAAAAATGAAGATGACTTTTAGTGTATTTCTTGTAAAATTTGTGGCTTTCTGGCAAATTATTGTAGATTGCAGAAACTAAATAATGACAGACATATGAGCTTCAGACTTTGTGTCCTTCAGGAAATACTTCTAGATGCAAAGCTTGCCATACTAGTAACTTCCTAAGTATATAAAAGAATTATTTAAAATATTTTCCTTTTGCCTCTAATTATTGAGATAACAGGCTGAGAGGACATGATGTGCAATGGGTAACACTATTGTTTTCACAGCAATAAGCTGAAATACAGTTCTCAGTCATTATTTATACATTTGTTTATTCATTTTACCAAAAGGTACTGTAATTGATGGGCACACATATTTGTCATAGGTATGAGGTGCTCAGTTTACCCACATCAGGGTGCAGAGGATTTGCCCTCTATAAAAATGCAGTTTGTTTTTTTTTATTACAAAACGTTTTTATTAATTTTATAACACAAAAACTTAACAGTATAGTAACAAGAAAAAACAAACTATATACAATATCCATAACAACTAAAAAGAGCAATATACATAGGAGAACACTTAATATTTCTCTAACAGATTAGACAATTTTGTCCAAGCAATTAAATGATTAGTTGTGCTGTTAGTCCTTGCTTTTATAGTAGTAATCTCATTCTTACAAATGTATTTCACAAAATGGATAATCTCAACTTTAAAGACAAGAGTAGATTGGGATTTCCAATTTTTAGCAACACTTTTCCTTGCTATAGAGAGGATAAACCATAGTAAAAATGTTTCTTTTTTAGGAATGACTTCAGGAACAGGAACATTGAAAAGGATAAGGGAGTCAGAAATTATACAGTTGTCATTTCATACAGCTTTACAAAGATATCTAAAGTCTAACCAAAATGGGGAAATTATTTTGCAATTAACAACCATATGTATCCAGGCAGCATCAGGATATCCACATCTCCAGCATTTAATTTCATCATTATTGCTAGCCTATGTGGTTTGAAAAAAACATCTATGTAACAATTTCCATGTGTATACATGCCAGAACAGGGAAGATGTGGATTCCTTCACCAACTGCAAAGTTTTTTATCCTTTTCTGAGAATACTTGTCTATTAACTTCACTTGAATAAT
This sequence comes from Protopterus annectens, assembly GCF_019279795.1. Taxonomy (NCBI): domain Eukaryota; kingdom Metazoa; phylum Chordata; order Ceratodontiformes; family Protopteridae; genus Protopterus; species Protopterus annectens. The sequence continues at coordinate 495,226,697 of NC_056738.1, forward strand.
TCCAAAAAGAAGCATCTATTTTGCTAAAATCATTTCTGAGAATTTTATAAATAACAGATATTTATGAAGTGTTCTTGGGTGAGCTATTAATTGTTGAGATAAAATCCAAGATGTTTAAGTTACTCTTATTGTATGCCTCTAATAAGGGTACAAGCTTAGTATGTATAAAATCCTTACATGTTTGGATAACCAACCAGTTGCAATTTTGGAAACTATATCTGCTGATCAAGTAGTCTGCAAAACTTATTTTATTAGCTGAGAAATTAACTCCAATATAATAGGTCACCCTTCTTAAATTCTAACATTTTCTGACTATCAAAATATATCAAACATTCATTTGTGTAAGCAATAGGAAACATAATTGTTAATAAATTCTTAATTAATTGATTAGAAAACATATACTTTTTAAACAACAGCAATATTTGGTTTATAAGAGGTGTGAGAATCAGTTTTGACCTTTCATTTTGAATGTATATTTTTAAAAATCCATATAAAGATGTTTGTATGTATTTGAGTATATGGTTCAAGCAATGTCCTATTATTATTTAGAAGATTTCATGTATTGATTTCCAATATGATGTATAAGAAGTATTATTCCAAAGCAACAGTATGTTAATAAATGTGAGTTTAAATAAAAATCAATATTTGGAAGCCTCCTTCATCCCAGCTTCTGGTGTGCCAGAGAAGAGAAATTCTTGGTTTTTTTTTGGATACCAAAAGAAGTTGAGTAACAAGTTATTAATTTTCTGTTTTATTTTGAAAGGTGGGGGGATTATTAGAGCTTGGCCAATGAATACAATTTTGGTAACATTATCATTTTGATCAAAGTTAGTCTGTCTTCAAATGTAAAGAAGAGTATGTTCCAACTGTCAATTAGACTAGTAATTGAGTTTATAAGTTGTTGGTAATTAGATGTGAGTGATTTTTTTTATAATTAGATTCAATAATGATACCTAGACATTTAATATGTGTGCCCTCCCAGTTTATGTTATTTTTGATCTAAGTTTAATAGTAACATTTGTATTCACTAGAATTGCTTGAGTTTTGTTGTGGTTGAATTTTAGACCAGAGATGTTTGCAAAGATGTCTAGATTATGTAATAGGCAAGGGCGGCTCATGCTACTGGACTGCAGGACTTCAGCCCCCCAGCTGTAAAAAGAATAGAAAAAAACAAAATAAAAAAAAAGAAAAGAAAAAAAATGAAATAAAAAAAAATGAAAGTGAGTCCCGGAACTGCGTGCATGCATGCTCGGTATTCCTGGAACTCCATGCATGCGTGCAGGAATCTGTTCTGCTGTTTAACCAGTCCGGATTAGGAAGAAGGCATCAGACTACAGAGATGCCCAGAAGTCTATGTGGTTACAACTGCATAGACTGGAAGGGGATAGGACTGCAATGTTTGCAGGCTGAATAGTTTGCTCTCGTGGGAAGGACTTGCATTTCAAATTTAGGCTGGATAACTTGCTCTCACACGGGGACTGGGACATTGAGAGAATTTCAAACAAAGCTGGGATGGACTCCAAGGTACTGTGTGTATGAAGCTAGGACAGACTCCAAACTCAGGTACTGTAGAGTGTGTGTGTGTGTGTGTGTGTGTGTGTGTGTGTGTGTGTGTGTGTGTGTGTGTGTGTGTGTGTGCGTGCACAATGCCCCAGTTAAATATACCTGGTGGCTAGAGAGAAACTCAGGAAATATACCTGGTGGCTAGAGAATAACTCAGGCTCAAACCATGTCTCTTGGGTGCAGGTAGCAAGAGCCTGAATTCCCTGCCCACTACCACTTGTGAAACTATTCAGATTTTTGCCTTATATTTTGTTTTGCTCTGTTCCTCATAAAATCTGTGGTTTTCTGGATTTTGAATTCACTAAATATTGGCAGGCATTTGAATTTCAGACTTCATATTCTTCAGAAAGTACATGGTAACACAAAACATTTTATTATAGCAATTTTCTAAGTTTATAAGATCAATATTTTAAATTTGTTCCTATTTTTGGGGCTGTATTCCCCATTGTTGGCTTTGTACAGGTTTTTTGTGCTAAGAGGTTGAGAGCTATGGTGAGAACTGAATTCAATGAATATGTTTGGGGGGTTTATTCCCCCAGTATTGGCTTTGTCTATGTGTTTTGTGCTAAGAGGTTGAAAGCTATGGTACGAACTGAATTTACTAAATGATAGCCATTTAAGTTTCATTCTTCCTGTCTTTCAAGAAACAGCTGATTTGGCATAATTGTATGTTGCTTTGACTGTTGTGCACAGGGTCCTGCGTTCAAGACTTGGCAGTGAAATGCATGGTGGTACACAGCATTTTATTCTAGCAACTCTCCAGGATTATACAAGCAATGTTTAAAATGTGTCCCTGGTTTTTGGTCTTTTGTCCCCCCCAATAAATGTTGGCTTTTTCCAGATTTCTTGTGCTGCAAAGTTGAGAAATACAGTTGAGTGTTGAGTGGATTTTACAAGGAGCTGAGAGCTTCAGGGGAAAAGAAGTTTAGTGCTGCTTATTCTGAGTCTGCTTGCATTGTTAATAGCACAACAGGTAGTGTACTTGCATTTCATGCAGAAGGATGTAGGTTCTACTCTCACAGTATGTTGATGTATTGCTGATACTGTACTGTTTTGTACTTTTAAAGGGGTGGATGCTGTGTCTGAGAATGTCCTCTTTGGCAGAGATACCTAGTAACTATGAACCTGTTATCAGTTTGCCATCCATTCCTTATTGCAATATTACTAGCTAATCATTTTTTAATGTACCATAGGAAGTGTATTCCTCAAGGGCAACAGGTACTTTATTTGTAGATGAAACAATGAAATATAAAGTTGTTTGCTAGTAACAACCTCTTTATTCGTTACAGATCTCTTTATTGTGGAATTATTTAGATGACTTTTACTTCTGCAGAGATCGTGCATATTTAGTGAAACTGGTGGATTGTAGAAGTTTGAGTAGACTTTTATGATGGAAATGTTCTGAATTGGGCAATTTTGTCATTATTGGTGCATGCATTTTGTTTCATTGTTTACTGGAAAAATGTTCAAAATAATAAATTTAAAATGCCCTCTAACAACTGTACTTTATTATACAAGGAATATAATTTAATACAATCAGAAAGATGTATCAAAGAACACATGTACGTTTCATATGCAAGGGGCCTATGATTTGAAAACAGCCCAAAGTTAATCTTTATCTGCCACTGGCCAGATGTATTTTCTTTGAATGTGGGTTTCAATGCTGTTTCAATGAATGTGAGTTTCAAGGGCAGAGAAGTTTTAATGTTAAGTCTATTTTCATTGTTAGACTGCATTGCTTTGTTTATCAGATATCTATTAGTGTTTGTGCTGCAAAATGCAAAATAAAACTTTTAAATTAAATCCAAATCATCGTAGAAGTAAAGGAGTATGCACATTACAGTGTTTATGGAAAATGGGGCAAAATAGCCAAGTAATGGGTCATTGGAATGGCTGCAAGGGGAGGCCCCATTCGACCATGATTTTGTGAGGGAGAAAGGGCAGCAAAGTCAAAGACAGCCTTGGCTGAATTATACCTCTCAACTGTCCAGATTTTCACAGAATGAATGCTTCTTATTTTTGGTTTATTCCTCATAAAATTTGTGGTTTTCTGGCAAATCATTTAGGAATGAAGTCACTAAATAATGACGGACATTGAGTTTCAGACTTCATACCCTTCAAAAAAATGCATGCTAAAGCAAGAACTGATATTCTGTCAACTGTCTAAGTTTATACAAGAGCAATTTTTAATACTTTCTGTATGTTCCCCAATATATTTGGCCTTGTCCAGATTTCTTGTGTTAAGAAGTTGAGAGATACATGCAAATAAATCACTTTATAGAATTAGGTATATCCAAACCTTTCAACTTTCCCCGATTTTGGCTCAAAATGTTGCTCTCCCCCTAATAACCCCTCCACAAAATGGCAATTTTGGAAGAAAACATGGAGGGTTTACAATTAATAAATAATTGTAATGATCAGAGTTATAGATTACTTGTATTCCAGAAATGCATGTAGATTCCCTTATTTTGTCAGCTGCTCAACATAACAATACTAATATTAAAAAAGAGTTCCTTCTTTGGCAGGTTCCCAGCTGTATTGTGTGGCTATTTTATATTTTTACATCACATTTTGGTCCATTTTTCATAAAATTGTGGTTTTCTGGCAAATTAGTGGTAAATCATTAAAGATTGAAGTTAGAAAATAATGGCAGACATTTGAGTTTAATTCATACTAATACAAGAAATACTATTCTATTATCTAAGTTTATAAGAGCAATATTTAGAAATTGTCCTTATTTTTGCGCCTTTGTCCCACTTTTATTTATGGCGTTGTCCAGATTTCTTGATCTGAGGTTGAGGGGTATGACAAATGTGTCAGGCCCATCACCGTCAGCTGGAGATATTTCAAATTGTGACATACTAGTTGCACCCCACTGCCCCACATAGTGACTCTGGATGTGTCCAAGCAAAGCAAGGAGCAGTTATGCAGTGTAAGTGTGCAGAGCATCCCCCCATCCAGGGTAGACATAAGTACTACAGTGGCTTTTCATTTGTCCTTGATTTTGCAGAATGTTCTGGCTTTCTGTCATGTTTTTATACTGTTGATTTATGCTTCTTATTATTCAGAAAATACATGTTATTGCAGTGCCTGTTGCTCTGTATTTAAGTAGCAATGCTTTAATGACCATCAGGTAAGCTTATCTGAGGTTGTAAGATGCAAGTAAGCTTTAATAAGCATACTGTTAAAGAATTACCAACATTGAAAACCTTTTTGTTGTTGCCATGCATAGAATATTTACATAACTAGATAACGTATAAGCCTGAGGTATTGAAATGCATATGACAGTATTTGTAATAAATGACAGGATTACTGTATTTTCAGAAGCTCATTACATTTGTTGGAGACTTGCAGTCATCTTTGCAGGCTTTACCCGTAAACTAAATAGAATGCCAATCTATCATTTGTGGTTCATATCCTGTGCAGTAATCCTTTAAGCAATTTATCTTGAGCTTGTTTCTTGTTTGCTATTCATTTTTTACTTTGATCATGTTTTGCCCATGAAACAAGTAGATAGTTGTCAGGCAGCAGGTCTTTTTTAGATAAGAAACATTTTTACAAGTGGGGGTATCACAGAGATTGTTACTTTCAGCATGTTACTTGGTACTTTTATAAAGCTGAATGTAAATTATAATCAAAACTGCAGTACAAGGAGAAGTGGTTTGAGTTGAGTGCTGCTTGTTTTTTATACTTGATTTTGACTGGCATTCCAGTAATGTATTTAAAAAGTAATTTATTTTTCATGCTTCACAACCTCTTTGTTTCCATCCAGATATTAATTAAGATGTCACGTAGCCAATGCACTGAAATATTTTTTCTTCTACACTTCATTTTGTCTTGATTGGACTCTCATAATGACAGTTTGGCACCGAGGACAGCGTATTTAATTAAAGTTCCAGTTTTTGTGGTTTTGAGGATAGCCCTGCCACTTTCTAGTTGGCCACACCCCTTCCCATTGGCCCGACCCATTCAGTTGTCTCCTGCAGCCCCCCTTTGATTTGAACTCACCAGCTGCCACTGGTAATAGATGATCTACTGAATTTTTAATATCATTAGAATTTATTAGTAAGTCATCAGCAAACAGTTGTATCTTGGGGGGATAATTTGTCTGACACTTTATATCCTTTAACTCTCTTATTATTTCTAACATAATTTGCAAGAGGCTCAATAACCAGGGCACAGAGTAATGGGGAGAGGGGACACCCCTCAGTCCCTCTTAATATTTTGAATGGGAAAAATAGATAATATCCGATCTTTACAGAAACTATATACTTTTCATATAGTTTTTGAATTATTCCTACAAAGTTTGGGGAGAAATTGTATTTTTGCAAAGCTTTAAACAGATATGGCCAACTTGGGGAGTTGAACTCTTTATCTATACTAAGGCTTAAAATAGAAAGCTCATTTTTTTCTTGTTTGCTAAGTCTATTAAAGACAGTAATCAAATTACATTGTCTTGTACCTTTCTGTTTTTGATAAACCCGGTTTGGTCTTCATGAATTAATATTGAAAGAATATTATTTAATCTGTCTGCTAAGATAGACATGAATATCTTGTAATCAATGTTAAGCAAAGAAATTGGCCTATATGATGTGCAAAGGTTGGGCTCTTTATTTGGTTTTAGGAAAAGAGAGATGATAGAATACTTCCATGAGGGAGGGATGTTTGCTATAATTTTCACTTCTTGGAATACATTGAGTAAGATTTTCAAGATGTTATCAGGTAAGACTTTGTAAAATTCCAGAATTAGACCATCCAGCCCTGGTGCCTTTTTTGTCTTAAGATTTTTTTATTGGTTCCTTTAATACTTTAAAGGAAAAGGGTTTGTCTATGTTATTAATATTCTGTTTGGCTATCTTCTTTTGAATGTTATTAGCAAGAAAGCTGTCTTTACTTTTGTTATGACTTGTAGATGAGTTATTATTAATATTCTTATAATGGTTTTTAAAAACATAATAAGATATTTTTCAGATCTGTAACTTTGACAGACTAGTTATTTCTAGTGTATATTATTTGTTTTATATGACTTTTTTCATTTAAATATTTACATCTAATCGCAATCCTGTGCATGCTCTTGGGATTGAGTAGGATTTTAATCTGATTTTTTCAGATTTAGTGGTATTTTATGCTGCATGATATTCTGATACCCCTTGTTCAGTTTACATATGTCAGCTAATGCAGATTTGCCATTTGATGTAAGTTTTAGTTATAGTTCATCAATTTATTTTTGTATGTCTACTAGTTTTTATCCTACTCTTTCCTTTTATTTATATACCAACGTTTGACTTTACCATGTAAGACTACCTTTAAAGTGTCCCATAGGATAATATCTTAAATCTCTCCATTATTATTGGCATCTAAGTAAAGCTTTATTTAATCTAGAAACCATTCTTTAAATCCTTGTACTGTTACTAGATAACCAGGTAGTCTTTGGCAGAAGTTTAAGGGGTCATTATTAAGAGTTACATTGAAGGTGATAGCATTGTGGTCAGCCATACAGCATGATGTCAGCATTACATTGTCAGTTTTGGCCAGTAAAGAACTGGTTGCAAAGACTTTGTCTATGTTGGTCTGTGTGTCAAATCTGTAAGAGTAGTGAGAATACTTCAGAGAGGATAATATTTTATACCGTCAATGTCAATTAGGTTTCTGTATTTTATGCAGTTGCTCAAGTGCTTAGCAACAGGGAACATCTTGAAGGGCTTAGAGCCTGTGGTATCAGTAGAGGACAAGATACAATTAAAATCACCTGCTAATAGTAACTCACCTTTTGACTTTAAAGCTATGGTGTCTAAATGTTTTTTCACAGTTTTAGTCTCAATACCCAGTATCCAGTAGATGTTTGCAAAAGTGTACATCTTTTTATCTAGTCATAGTATGACTAAAGCTAGCATACCATCATTGCTTGAGTATGAGTCAACTATTTTTGGAATTTGCATTGATTTTCTGTGTAAGATTAAGACATCTCTTCTTTTGTAGTTATAGTTTGAACTTACCAAAATCTTATATTCCTTAAAGGTTAATTTGTTTAGATCTTCTGTTACTAAGTGGGATTCCTGAATTAATGCAAAATCTGCTTTATGTAGCATTAAATATTTGTTGACACTACTCCTTTTCGTGGGGCTGTTCAACCCATTGACATTAATAGATATAATGTTAAATATTATCATTTGATAGAGACTGCTATTATAAGTAAGATTGAAAAGTGCTTTCCTTGATTCATTATGACAAATACATTTTTAAATACATTTCTAAAACTGCTATGGACAATTTAAAAACTCTAAATTTGAAAATAAAACTGTATATTTTAATAACTTTCTGAATGGATAAACTATATCCAGGCTTACTATATCTCTCATAGAAGCCACAAACCAACCCTCTCATGACATCTAGTGGGAATTCCTAGCTACTGCAGGTTAATAGCAAGCAGAAGGGAAACTGCATGTACATTAAATACATACAAAAGGAACATTTCAATTTGATATACTATGTATGCATGAACTAAGAACATGAAGCTGTATACAATTTCTTAAAATTCTTTTTATCTAAAAGGACTAACATAAATTGATTAATCCTAATAATTGTTTGTTGCTATTAGTAAATACAGAACTGTAATGTCATTAAAGCAGACAGGAAAAGGATGCATTTAAAACTGTCACTGTCAGAAAGATATTTGTAATTCTTATTTAAATATAAATGTAATTCAAATTAAATAAATCACTATTTACAGTATAACATGTGCTTATAAGATAAAAATAATTTCTAAATGAATGAAAACACAGATAAAATGATCATTCTAGAATCTGATTGGCTGTTAGAGTTCAGTGATGAGAAACAGGTTCAGAGGTCATGCCTACTTCCTGGAAGACAGTACAGATTGTTTCTCATTAGTCTGTGAGCTAACTAAAGTCTTTAGAAGCTTGAGCTTGTCACAAAAGTTGTCACAATTCCACCAAAAATGTAAGTAGGCGGGAATTTTCTAATGAAGTGAAGCTTTTAAGCATAACTTGTAAAAGGATGAATATTTAAAATAAAGGCTCCAAATTGCCAACCATACATAACTGTAAGATATATTAGCTAAATGGAGCATATTGCAGAAGTTTAGTTAAGTAGTAAATGTATATATAATAATAAAATGTCACCACTTTCTAAGTACTTAACAGTAACATAGTAAGTATTTCTCCCTCCTGCAGTGATTAAATACTATGACACTAGGACTAAAACAGAAAGGGAAGGCACATACATGAAGAAATAAGTCTAGGATATAAAATAAATATATATAGTATATAAAGAGATAAAGGTATAAAATAGTAGTTGCAGTTGGATAAGATTTTGATTTACTTGAATTTTGAGTAATATATATTATTTATAAAGTTAGCATTGTTGTGGGAAAGATAATTGGAGAGAAAATGTTACATTACCTTCTGTGTATAATTTCATATTATTTAGAAGGGAGAAAAAAAAAACTTGCATGAAATGTGAAGTTATATATAATCATTTGTCTCTAGGTTTCTTTTTTTCTTTCGCAGTCCACTCATTTTTTAAAGCTTGTCTTTTTAAGTTTATTGAAGAATCCATATGTTCAGGTTGACTTAAAAGGTTCTTTTTTGGACAAATGTGGATCCTTTTTTGAGAGAGTCAAACATTGTATTTCCTTCTAGCAGGGACAGTCTTATTCTAGCTGGGAATATGTGTTTTGATTCCTTCCTTTTTTAATGATTTTATTAGAGGAACACATGCTCTTCTTTTGGACATTACAAGGGGTGAAAAGTTGTTGTCAAACCTGATAGTTTGGTCACCAATTTTTAATTGAGCAAGGGACCAGGCAGTTCTTAAAACAAGCCCATGGATTCTCTATGCCTTGCATAGCATGCAAGATCAGTGCAGGAGCCCTAGCAGGCAATATGTCTGCCATGCGATCCAGGAGCAGCCTGCAGAGGCATGCACGAGTGCTCCTGCACTAGTCCTGCACTAAGTCCCTGTATGCAAATCACCCCATTTGCAGGATAAATCCATGCAAATGAGGTGAATTTCCATCCAGGAAGCTTGCAACCGGCTGTCCAGGACTAGTGCAGTCTGTAGAAATGTAGTCGGTTAGTAACCGAGTACATTTCTGCAAACTCCAAAATGGAGCTGTGACAGCTCCAAATAAAGGATGCATATCATCTAGGAAGTATGCTAATGGCCAAGTATAAGGCCAATGGCATTGCAGACAGCCAGAAAAATAAAAAATTCTACTTTTATTTTTTTTAGCTGATCTGGGCTGCTTAAGCGTAGGGCAGCAGCGCGCAAAGGGGATCGGGGGGAAAATAACAAAATAAACCTAAATTAAGCATTCTAACTAAAATCACTATTCTGCCATGCATGTCAATGGGAGGTGGAAGACAACATGGCCAGTGAGTAGTGGTTGCTAAGGGGGGAGGCACAGTGTGAGACATGTAACTATGCATTAGCAGGTAATCCTATGCAAATGAGGGGAATGATAGTGAATCCCAGTTTTCCCCAGCATGCTAGTCAGGTCCCAACAGTGTAAGAGTAGGAATAGCCTGGTGCAAGCCTAGGAGTTAGGTGACATCATGGAGGGTGTCAGGCATACTGTAAGCGGATTGGAGCCCTGTGGCTCGGGTTTGCTCCTAGAGTAGCACAGCTAAGCTAGGGGGTATGTCTGAATCTGCCTAGCACTCTTTACATTGCCTAAGCCGGTGTGCGCACTGCACACTGGGTTTTAAAGGAAGAATACAAAAGTTAAACCAGGAGATAGCAGCACTGCGCAAATTTGAGCACTCTGTTTGTGCAGCGCGCCCCTGGGCTTAAACAGGAAGGCAATGGAAGGGAAAATAGCAGTAGGAAGGTAATCATGGTGAACTAGCATAGCTGGCAGGTGAAATGTATCAGAATCAGCCAATTACACAGACAGCAGACCAGCCCAGCCAAGAATACTACTATAAACTATGCATACACCTTCCTCTCTGGTTTTTCCACACTGTACACCACCAGTGTATACAAGCGGGGAACTTTTAACAAACAAACCTACAAAATGAGAAGGGCTGCAGCAGGCAACATAGAACAACATGTGCAAGAGGCTGAGGGCGGTGAGGATGTGAATGCTGCCGATCAACCCACAGTGAGGAGATGGAGAAGAGTGTACAGACCCAGGGTACCCTACCAGGGGCTACATGAGCTGGAGATAGTGGAGCACTATAGGGTGGACAGGGACCTCCTACAGCAAATTGTTGAGCTGTGCCGGCCACACCTGACACACCAACCTGACCGATCGGAACCCATCCCAGTGGATACCAAGGTATGTGTAGGCCTAGGAATACTAGCCACAGGCATCTCCCAAATCTCAACTGGGGATATCATGGGGATCTTACAGACATCAGCATCCAGAGTATTCCACCAGTTCCTGGATGCCATGTCAGCACATGCCTGTGAGCCCGTATATTTCCTGAACACCCGTGAGGTGTTGGCCAGCAATATGCATCTCTTCCACCAAATAGCAGAATACCTTGAGGTAGTGGGTGCTATAGACTACATACACATATGCATCAAACCACCACCCAGTGATCAGGGTAGGGCCTACATCAACCGCAGGGGCATCCCCTCCATCAACTGCCAGGTTATCTGTGATGCCCAGAGCTTTATAATGAATGTGTATGCTGGCTGCGCTGGAAGCTATCACGATTCCCACATTTGGCATCTGACAAAGCTGTACCAGAGATTTGCCAATGGGGACATCCCCTACGGTCACCCTAGTGGGGGATGTTGGTTACACACTGGAGACGTGGCTGATGACACCCATCAGAAATGCACACATACCTGAACAAGAGCACCATAATGAGGCACACGCACAGACCAAACTTATAATAGAGCATGTGTTGGGGATGCTCAAGTCACGGTTCCAGTGTCTGGACATATCCGGTGGGTCCTTGCAGTACTCACCAGCTACAGGTACCCAAATTGTTTTGGTATGTGCCATGCTACACAATATGATCCTGTGGAAGCAGCTGCAGCAGGAACAGCATAGGTAGGGCCACACAGCCCCCCACCAATGCCAAGGCCTGCACAGGCACAGAGTGACTCAGAGGAGGAACAACCTGAGCCTGCCCCAGTAGACAGATGGAGGCATGCCCAGTATGCCAAGGTCACGGCAAAGAGACAACGCATAGCACATACACTGACACAGAAGGGACCCAGGGAATGACACCTCTCTCTGACTCACTCATACAGTAAAAGGGATGCCAAACATGACACTACCTATGCTCAACCATGTATAGGGAGTGTACTATGTGCATCTGACATAGGCAGCCATCCAGCACCATCCGCAATTCTGGCACACCCACAAGGTAAGTCAATCAAACTACCAGTTGCCAAATGGAGTAGAATGTATATTTACCTGTATCTGTGGTATGGATGTGAGCATTCAAGGGAATTGGGTGGCTAAATGTTATGGCAGCAAAAAGTAGATACCCATAGTGGCACCATGACATCTGTAACACATACTGGAGTCACCATAGTAGCCAGTACTACACAGGGTGACAAAACCCACTGCAGGAAATGTGCTGCGTGACATGTGTGTCCATATGACTCACCCATGCCAGTCAGGGTGGTTCACATACCCAACAACAGTCTCAGCTAGCAGGACAGGTGTAGACAAACCCAAACAGAGCCTGTGCTATGGTCTCTGAATGATGGCTATGGGTAACCACCCCCAGGCCTACACAGACAGACTACAGCAGGTCAGGCAGTGGGATGTTAGTTCTGAAGGGTAGGAAGTCAGACACTAATATATAGGGCAACCAAAGCTAGATCTGTAGTAGACTGGTATGCCTCTAGTCAGCATGATAGGTATGAATACAGAATGAAATGGAGTACCTGACATACCAGTACAGTCATAGAGCAAATGTGTACAAGTGTCAGGTGTGCCCCCCATCCTACATAGTAATGTAATAACAGTCAGGTGTGCCCCCCAATCCTGTGTAGAAATGTAGAAATAGACAGGTGTGCCACCCAATCAGGGGTGCCCCCCAATCCTGTGTAGAAATGTAGAAACAGTCAGGTGTGCCCCCTCATCCTACATAGTAATGTAATAACAGTCAGGTGTGCCCCCCAATCCTGTGTAGAAATGTAGAAATAGTCAGATGTGCCCCCCATCCTATGCAGAAATGTAGTAACAGTCAATGCCAAATGATCGACAGATACCCTGCAGAAACAGCATGCTACCTGTAGGTGTACAACACGAAAGTCAGCACTGCAGTACAAACTACCTGGACTCAATCCACACATTAAATACAGATGGGCATACTGGGCATGCTCACACACTTAGAGAAATGAAGGCAATGTCAGTCAACAACATACTGAAAGGTTATACTAGGCATGCTAAACACACTTAAACACATGAAGGCCATGTCTGCAAACACCAGTGGACCAGACATATCTGGCAATCACAGATGTTAGCGCAGACACTCCTCAGTATGAATCACTCATGCCTTGCACACCCAGTGGATAGGAATACAGACATATATGTAAGGACAACACACTATAATAAGCCAAAAGTAGACATACATAGATGTGTGGAAGAGGGTGACTGTGACAAGGAGCCATCCAGGCCTGTCCCACCAAGCACACAGCCAAAAGGCCCCAACCACATGAGGGTCAGATGTCACTCACTGCAGATACTAGCCACCGGTATCTGTCAGCATTACAGACTATGTGGTGCACGTGCTAGCTGTGCAACATGACTGTACAAGGAAGTAGTCATCTACCAGCTGTGTGTACCTGTGAAATATGACCCTGTGTGTGCCTGCATGTGGTGTGTCAACCTCTAGATGAATGGGTTATGGCCCATGCACACACACTGCCCTCCCCATAGCCCTGCTATGACAAGCCTGCTGAGGTCACCCACTGTGAAATACATCTTTGGGAGAATTGTAGCCCACTAATCTCCATGGCGCATCCTGTAACTGCGTACTGCTATAGTGTGATAAACTAGTTAGGTAGGTGTGTGTGTGTGTGTGTGTGTGTGTGTGTGTGTGTGTGTGTGTGTGTGTGTGTGTGTGTGTGTGTGTGTGTGTCTGTTTCTGTCTGTGTAGAGAGCAGTGCTTTTTAGGGTAGTCACACTCCCTACAATTGAAATGCTCTACTTTGGTAAGGCTGCTGATGTCACCCACCTAGAAATACATCTCTGGGAAGGTTGTAGCCCAGTAATCTCCATAGCACATGCCATAATTGTGTACTGCTGTAGTGTGATAAAATAGTTAGGTAGGAGTTCTAATCCCAGACTTGGCAACTGTGTGTGCGTCTGTCTGTGTAATGAGCAATGCTTTTTAGGGTAGTCACACTCCCTAAAATTGAAATGATCTATAAATTAGTGAGGTAGGAGTTCTAATCCCAGACTTGGCAAGTTTGTGTGTGTTTGTGTGTCTGTCTGTCTGACTGTGTAGAGAGCAATCCTTTTTAGGGTAGTCACACTCCATACAATTCGAATTCTCTACTTTGGCAACCACCTAGAAATACACCTCTGGGAAAGTAGTAGCCCAATAATCTCCGTAGCATGTCCTATAACTGTGTACTGCTGTAGTATGATAAATTAGTTAGGTAGGAATTCTAATCCCAGACGTTGCAAGTGTGTGTGTGTGTCTGTGTGTGTCTGTCTGACTCTGTCTGTGTAGAGAGCAATGCTTTTTAGTGTAGTCACACTACATACAATTCGAATGCTCTACTTTGGTAAAGCTGCCGATGTCATCCACTGAGAAATACACCTCTGGGAAAGATGTAGCCCAGTAATCTCCATAGCTTGTGCCATAACTGCGTACTGCTGTAGTATGATATACAACTCTGGTGGGGTTCTATTTCCACCCATGGCAGTTATGGATGTTATGAATATGTTTCAATGTCTGTGTAGGGAGCAGGCATGTTCTCATGATGTTTAACAATCACTTGTATTCCCTGTTTGCTGGCTAAACATCTGGGATCATCCCACAGACTTACCAGGGGGACAGGCAGCAGATATGGGCACATATACTGGACATTCTGGCCTCATTTGTATAGTTGTGGGGTATGCATCTGTATGCAGCCTAATTCCACTCCCATAATTCAGACCATGACTGTGTCTGGTACAACTTAAACAATGTCTATCACAGTTGTGCCTGCTATGTAGCTATTGCTGTATATCTCCTATCTGCTTTCTGTCTTATTAATCTCCTGTGCTTTTGCATTCTGACCCTGTATTACAACACTCATATACAGATTTCCTGGACAGTTATATGTTGTTGGACAGTGTGGGTGACAGTGATGTGTAATACCTCATTATTCAGAGCAACTGCATATCATTCTTGTATTTCTGGGCACAGTGTTGGTATCTGACAGACCTGTGGGAGGAATGTTTATTAGCACTACCTGTTCCCACACACAGTACCAGAGTCCACATTACTATTATGCACATACACCTCACTCTGTTACTGTACACACTCTGACCACAGCTTGACAAGTCGGGATGTAAATGGGACATACATGGCTTCTTAGTCACATAAGGTATTGGGGAGTTGCTAGTGTGCCAGCTTTGTTCTCATAGTTGTGTGTCAATCAGTTGTATTTCCTGTTTGCTGCCTATATGTCTGGAATCATCCCACTGATTTCCTAGGGGGACAGGTTGTTAGGCAACAGATATGGGCCACTTTACTAGACATTATGGACATATTTGTACAGTTGTGGGGTATGATTCTGTATGCAGACTACTACCACTGGCAGGATTTGAACCATAGCTGTGTGTGCTGAAAAAACAACAGCTCACATCTCAGTTGTATGTGCTATTCATTTTTTGTTGTCTGCATTTTCCCTGTTTACTGTCTATGTGTCTCTCAGTTGTACTACATGGCCTCTGGGGATTACACCTGTTATATTCAGGCATTCCTACACATTCAATTTATGGTGCACAGTGTGGGTAACAGTGCTTAATACTACAGTACTATTACATGATTGCATATCTACATTACTGTATGATACCAGGATATACACATGCAGTCCAGCAGTTTGACCTATTTTGTCAAGCTATTACACTTTTATTGACTTACAAACAATATGAGACTCTTACTGTGATATTCTCTACTGGGGTCTATATTAAATCATCAACCGCTTAGAAAAGTGAATGATGATTTATCAACCGCATGTAAATGAAAGCTTACAAACTCTAACGTTTAGAACAGCGATTTTTTTTTCCAAGGGAAAAAAATCGCTGTTCCAAAAAATAAATAAATAAAACCACTTAAAACATAACATAAAGTGGGGACTTTGCCCTCCACACCCTCCGACGCCCCCCTACTTAAATATACCAACTTTGAGATCGCACTACAGTGACAAAAACAGCAAAGTAACGGACGCGGCTAAGCGATTCCTTTCCCAGGGAAAGAATTAGCTTATATGCCGCTTCGTCATTTTGCCTTTTCATCTTTTCAAGTTCGACCAAGAAGCATTCAAAAGAATGTGTCTTCAGTCATCCAATAGGAATCCCTCTACTGTATGCAGTACTTGCCTTGAACAATACAGGTTTTATACTAGCAATTAATTTACTACTACTTTTCATTTTATTTCCTATGACAGTAAATGCATGAGTATTACTGACCTGCCTCACTTCGCAACCTCGCCAGGCGACTGATGTGGGCCTCCTGGTTCACGGCCTGCTCCATTGCAGCTGTGGGGGACATAAGAGGAATATTTAGCTATACCTATCCATGACATACTTGAGCTGGCAATTATTACACACATATTGGGGTGATACTTAAACACATCTGGAACATCCCCTGATGCTCTAGCCTCTTGAAGCCACTCTTCAAAGAGGTCGCCCTTACGCCGCTTCAGGTCAGCATAGTGGTGCCTGACCTGTTCACCAGTTTGGGGTATGCCAGTGGCACTGGTGAGGTCACGGGTGAGATGGTCCTAGGCCTCTGTCTTATATTGGGAGCCCTGGTACTGGCACTGCAGCAGTCTCTGAGCATGGTCTTTAACTAGGAGTCCTGCCATGACCTTGGACTCCTGGATGCACCAGCGCTGCGCCTGGAAGCACACACCTTCTCCCCTTACTGCCATAGTGCCTGCAAGGGGAAGGTACAACCAGTTATGAGATGTATTCCCACCTCTTGAGTCTAAGTAGGGCCGATTTCCCGCACTTTTCCATGATTGACCAGTTTTGAAAAGGCTAAGCTATGGGCAAACCTGCTTAATGAAGGTTGGCATTGTTTAAAGGGGTATAACATTGGGCACATTGAGTTAGCTGGTCTACACATTGCTTACACCTCCTAAGCTGGCCTGTGCAATGCTTAGCATGACCTGCATTATACTTTGCATTATTTTTTTCTTTTTGGCATTGATTTGTTATTCATTACATCTTATATATCTGCCTGGTATCCATGATTAATCTGTACGTACACTCTATGGGGTCCTTGTGTTTTATTGGGGACTTCAACACTCTACTACAAGTACACCTCACTTCTGGGCTTACTGCTGTACTCCAATTCACATATTTATGTTATCTAGTGGGTTATGGAACATATGACTGTATACTGATTGCTGCCACAGGTTCAGTTTGGTTTTACTATGTTAAGGACTTGTTTGCTGATACCTCATTCTTCTGTACTTCTGTGATGGCTTGGTGGTTAACTACTGTGTCTATGGTGTATACGATCCTGGATTCGAGACCTGCATGGTTGTTTATTTTGCTGATGGCCAGAACAAGGGCTGTTGGATACAGTGTGATTAAGGCACTTTTGAGCAGTTGTAAGTGGGTTTACAATATGGTAAGCACTGCTAACCTGCTGTTACATCTGCTTACAGAGACTTAGTTTAAAATTGCTTAATCAGTGTAGGCATTGTTTAACGCCGTGCAAACTGGCTTAAGCCCACTTACTAGTGCTTAAATATGCTTACTACTGCTTATTTGTGCTTAAACCTGCTTACTAGTGCCTTATTCATGATGACACTGACACCTCACATGTGCATTTACTGCAGTACTCCTATTCATGAAAATATGTTATTTAGTGGGTTATGCAACATAAATATTACTCATAACATGCTTTGCTATGGAAAATGGAATGTGCTGCAGTGGGACTCGAACCGGGAATGCCTGCTCATAAGGCGAATGCTCCGCCCACTCCACTATTGTTATGCTGTTTCATTTGCATATATCTTGGATGTTATCCTCTTCAGCCATTTAAGCTGTATTAACCGTAGCTAAGCGATGGGCACAGTCACGCACCTACGGTTAGCTTTAATCGGATTTTTAAAAAGAAAATTAAGGGTTTCTTCATTTTATTTATATATATTGTTGCTGCTGTACACAAGGGGACTGTTGGTGGGGACATGTGGTCACCTGTGAGCAGTCTCGCTCATTTCATACCCTTTCTGCTGTTCTTCATTGCAGGGGCGTATTTATTCTGAGAGCTCTGCTCTCAGACACACCCCCTGCACTCTTACATGCTCCATGTAAGCTTAGGAGCTCAGGCAGCGCGCCTCATTATTATGCATGGCGCACTGCCGTCATGCCCCTAAATGGCCACCTC